>NW_020954569.1:62536339-62750290 GCF_900497805.2 Vombatus ursinus | reverse complement strand
TTCTTTCTTTCTTTCTTTCTTTCTTTCTTTCTTTCTTTCTTTCTTCCATCCTCCCTCCCTCCCTCCTTTCCTTCCTTCTGTGAGAGATGATCTCAGAGGATCTCTCAGGAGTGAAGCCTCCTCAAAGAGTTAATTGGTTGACCTTGTAAAGAAACATGCTTTTCAACACATCCTGTACTTTACCAGACCCGCCCCCTTCCCAAACGTGTTTTTAGGCATGTAGCAAGGAGGAATAACACCCCCCCCTTCTAAAACTGCTTACTCACTCTTGCAAAAACTTCCCACCTTTCCTTGTCTCCAGGCAGGTTTGTGAAACTGTCTTTGTTCTCTATTGCTGGGGTGGAATTTCTGCCAATAGATTGTGCCCTCAAGGCTTGCACCAATGAGCTGAGAGGAAGGGAGTTAGGGAGAGGGAGTTGCAATTAGGGATCTATATAATCTTTCTTTGCTGAGCACACCCTTGCACTCTTCCACCAGAGCCATTTTAGGCAGATGGAGGGTGCCCTTTGTTGAGAAAGCTAATAAAGAAATCTTTTGTTTTGCTACATATGAGTCTCTAGTATTTGTTGGTAAGGGTCTTCATGTCCCACACACTTCCTTCATCTTGTGGTTTTTCAGTTAATTATCTACCTCCTGTACTCTTACACTTTGACGGAGCCAAGACCTCAGCTACATGGGCACTTTTTCTTTTGTTGTAAATCTCAACACGTTTATGCCATATTATTTTATATGATTCTCATCCATCACCTCCCATAATTATAACTAATGTTTATATAGCACTTTCAGGTTTATAAGCACTTTACCTGTACTATCTCATTTTATCCTCATAACTACCCTGTGAGGCAAGTGCTTGGTACTCTCCCCATTTTACAGAGGAAATTGAGGTTGAGGGAGGTTAAGTGACTTATCCAGGGTCACTCAGCTCATAAATGTCTGAGACATGATTTGAACTTGGGTCTTACTGACTCCGAGTACAGCACTCTATTTATGATACCATCCAGCTGCCCATAAATCCTTCAAAGGGATTTATCTGATGTGCTAGAAGCCTTCCACTAGAATTGTTGTTTTGTTTCTTTGCTTGTGTTTTGTTTTGTTTTGTTTTGTTTTTTCTCTCAATATATTGCAGGTGTTAGTGCAGCCCTCTGGCTCTTCATTTGTTAACCTACTGACTTGCTACAGTGCTGGCCTCCCGTGGGAGGCAGCATGATTCAGAGTAAAGAATTCTGTAATTGGAGTCAGATAACATGTTGAATTCTTGTTCCACCATTTGGATTTAGGCCCTGGAGTGAGGAGGACCAGAGTTCAAATATGACCTCACACACTTACTACCTGTATGACCTTGGTCAAGTCACTGAACTTCTCTTGGCCATACATGGAAATGAGGGAATTATACTAGATGACTTCTCAGGCTCCTTTGAATATTAAATATATGATTCTGTCATTTTTTATGGTAATACATATGTGGAGGAAGTCTTTATATCTTGCACATAAATTCTTGTTAATAGCATACTGCCAATGGATTGCTGCCCACCATGCATCTCTTTATTGACATTTGGGTCCCTCACAATTCTGACTCCATGGAGATCGTGCTATTCCACAATTTCCAACCATACAGCAGCAGTTCCTTGATCACAATCTCTGCTTTTCTCCATGCCTGGAATACTCTGCCCCCATTCCCAACTTCTTGGTTTCCTCAGTTTCCTTCCAGTCCCACCTTCTTCAAGAGGCTTTTTCCAGTCTCCTTAGATACACTACTCTTCTCCTTCTCAGATACTGTCCATCTATTCTTGTATATATCTTTTTTTTTTCTTTTGAGACAATCAGGGCAAAGTACTTGCCCAGGGTCATACAGAAAGTAAGTATCTGAGGTTGGATTTGAACTCAGGTCCTCCTGATACCAGTGCTGGTGCACTATCTATCCACTGTACTGCTTAGCTGCCCCAACTTTAGATGGTTCTTTAGGCTTATATGGCTCTGAGAAGCATCAAATCATGGAATGTTAAGGTTGGGAGTGACCTTAGAAAGCCCCCTAGCTGCCCACTATTCTTGTATATTGTATCTTCTAAGTACTTAGCTATTTCCAAGTTGTTTCCTACCTTAGAAAGTACGCTCTCTGAGAGCAAATGCTGCTTACTTAAAAAACAAAAGACAACATACCCACAACTAGTCAGTTTTTCTTTAGTTTCCATTGTGTTCTCAGAACTATGCTTTGGGGGATGTACAGGATATGGTTTTTACCTTAAGGAATTTATCATTTTATATGGGGGGTCAGGATGAATATATATGAACCAAAGCCTGAGCCTGTACTACCATCCTGCTTGGATCCTTCAGCATGGCATGGACGTAACCTTAAGTTTTCCAAGCCTATGATGGCAGAGTACAAGTTTACCAACTGCCAAATGCTTTGAGTATAAATCATTTGAGTATAGATGTCTGTGTCGGTCATCCATGGATCAACCCAAGTCAGAGAGGCTCGTTGCAGTACTACTGTTCACTTTCACCAAATGAAGTCCATCATGACCTCCTCCTTTCCTCGACTTTGGGCCTACCTCACTGTCCTTCTATAGCACCTGACAGACAAACATACATTTGTATATGCACATATATTATATATCTTTACAGGTGGGTATGTTTCATGGGTGGCATGTCAATCTCAGTGATTTCCATCCATCGAGCTTGAAATCATATTCTTTTATGATTTGATTAGTAAAATGTCATTTGAAGACTCTCACAATGGATAAGTAATCCTTTCCTTTGGAATCCACATAGGACTTTGTCCATAACACTGGTTAACACATTTGGTGGACATATGCTTTCCCATTTTATTCATGACTGGATGTTAATACTCAGGAGATCACCACACAAACTTCCCTGGTAGCTATAGTGTTGTACTTGGAGACCTGACTTCAAATCTTGCCTCAGATACTTATTAGCTATGCTACCCTGGGCAAGACCTTTAACCTTTTTCAATTTTTGTTTCTTCGTTTGTAAAATGGAAATAATAATAGCACCTACCTCATTGGGTTGTCATGAAAATCAAATGAGATTATGTGTCGAAAGTGCTTTGCAAAGCCTAAAACATTATATATGTTAGCTATTATTATTATTATTAGTTGCATCTCCTATAGAATTTTATGTTATTTTCATCCATGTATTTAGGACACTTTGTTTGAAGAGAATATTTGAAAATAGATTTTCTTCTACTCAATAAAATGCTTGCAAAAGGTTTATAGATAATAGATACAATAGGATCTTACGTTCCTTCCATCTTTTAGTCATTTATACAACTGTAAAGGTGCCATCTATTACAGAATATTTGCCAAGTCCTGCCTGTTTCCCTCAATTACTTTCATCAAGGATACCCTCATTGTTTATATAGATCTTTTGCAGAGGTAAGTTGACATTTTTGTATTGTTAATAGCCTGCTTTTGCTCTGTTTGCAAGGGACTGATCTGATTACTTGTACGCACGTATACCCATGTACTACCTTTGCTCTATTGCGAAGAGCATTTTGACCAAATTGCAAGGCTGGTTGAGCCTGTCATTTGGTTTGGAGATTCCTTCCCTCCCCACTGAAATAACTGACTTGGTCAAAGGGATTCTTTGTTTTGGTATCTTACAGACACTTTTATCAACTCTTTTATCATAGCCACCAGTAACTTACTTGCTAACCTTGGACAAGTTCCTCATGTCCAATAAAAAGAGGAGAGTAAAACACTTAAAAACAGTTCAAGTGTTATTTAAATGCTCAACAGAAGGAGGAAAATGCCTTCAGAGGGCTTTCTCCTCTTAAGCCAACTCCATTATAACTTGAGTGTAAAATCCTCAATTGTTCACATTTCAGGACTTGGGGACAGCTGAATGAGCAAGCGCCCTCTGGTGGTGCTACTTGGACATCTATCTGTACCCACAGATACAGTATAGAGTCTCCCTGGCCTCAGGGGTTAATTATTTGTTCAAAGGTTTCAGAAGGAAGTTTTCCTAGCTGGAAGGGATATTCCTAGTGATGTGCCCAAGGAGTCATAAGATGCTGGATTTAGGGCTGAAAAGGACCTAAGAGACTATCCTGTCAAATACCCTCATTTTACAGATGAGGAAATTGAGGTCCAGAGAGGCTTGCCCAAGGTCGTGAAGGAAGTAACAGGCAAGATTTAAGCCTAGGTCTTCTGACACCAGAGCCAGACTCTTTTCACTGTACCATGAAGTAATCGATTAATAAATGCTTGTTGATGGATGCATACAGCCAGCTGTATGTTATATGGAAGAGAAGTAGGCCATCAGTTCTCTTTGGGCAGATGCAAGTAATCAGGGATCTGGGCACGCAAGGAGATGGGGTGATTAAAATTGAGCTTACTAAGGAAAGGAAATAGCAGATGTGTGGAGGTTTGCCTACTATTTTCCCAAATGAGATTTGTATTCAGTTACTCCATATCAAATTTAGAAAAGCAAGAACACATCCTCAGCATTAATGAAACAATTCATTTTCTTTATTCTGTAAAGCCTTCTAAGTGCCCATTGAATTCATTAAAAAAAAAAAAAAGCAATAACATAGAATGATGATTCCAGCAGAAATGAGCACGCTCTCTGCATCCTGTGGTGTTTTTCCCCTGGAAAGCTTCTGACCACCAATGGGAGGGTCTTTTCCGCCTTTGCCCCTTGCTTCATTCTTTAAACTGACTGAAGTGGAGGCAGGCAGGGGAGCCAGCTGGGGCGGTCACGCTGGTGAGACAGCACAGGCACAGATTGTGTTTCTACCCGTGTGTGTTGGGTGAGAAGCAGAGGAGGTGAGGAGGAAGCTGAAGCCATTAATTTTACAAAAGAGATCTGGGTGATTTATGTTCACTTGCCTTATGGGAAGTACACTACCCATGTGTCAGGGGCTGGCGCTAGACCTGGGATTGTTCCTGGGAAACCTTGGGCTCCCCACCCTGTGAGAGGAAGAGGGAGAGGGGAGGGAGGCAGGCACGGAAGTGAGTCTGTAATCCGGGGGTTTGAGAAGGGTGGGGCCCTTCCAACTCTAGGTTGTTGTGGTTATTCAGTCATGGCTGACTCTATATGATCCCTTTGTCTTTGTCCATGGGGTTTTCTTGGCCAAGATCCTGGAATAGTTTGCCATTTCCTTCTCCCTTTTTACAGATGAGGAACTAAGACAAAAAAGGGTTAAGTGACTTGCCTAGGGTCACATAGCTGGTAAGTGTCCCAGGTTGGATTTGAACTCAGGTCTTCCTCACTCCGGGCTCACTGCAGCACTTTCCTGCCCAGGTGACAGGTTCTTTAATAAAGCTCCAGGTTATAGGCTCTTTAAAAAAGAGCCTTCCATTGAAAGAGAAAACTAGTCTTCTCCATAAGAATATTCTTTTGTGTCCAAGACTCACTTCCAAGTTTTCAGCCAACCAAACAGCCCATTGTCAAGTACTCTTAATCTAGCCTCTATTCCTCTCTGAGAGGAACAGCTGTGGGAAAAGCCTGAAGCAGGTGAAGTTTAAACATGGGGGAGGAAGGAGAGGACTCACCTTTTAGAAAACCCACCCTTGTTTCCTGGGCTTATTAGACAGATAAATTGGGGGATGACTCTTCTGATGTTCCCAAAGTCCTTGGCCTTAAAGAACAGTTTCCTTCAGAATTTGCAATATGGTTCAATTTACAGAAAATCCAATCCCATGCTACTGCTCCCAGGACCCCAGACCAGGTGCAGACAAACCTGCTTTCACAATGGACTCGGTGTTCCAGCCTCGAGTTTCCAGAACAGCCATGGCTTAAGAGGGCTCCTACCATTTGGCAGGTGTTATTCTTATTGCCTGGATATTATAGACTTTCTTTATCTCCAATATGGACAAGACTGACTGTTAGTTTGGTATGACAAAAAAAAAAAAAGCTTAGGATCAGAACATTTTAGAGCTTGGAAATAGCTCAGAGATCATCTGGGACAATTCTCATTCCATGAGATGAAGAACCTGAAGCCCAGAGAGGTTGTGACTGGCCCAGGTGACACAGCATGGTTGCAGCAGGGCTGGGACTAGAACCCGCGTCTCCTGTTTTCCAATCTAGTACCATACTACTTCCCTAAATCAGAGGGATTTGGCTCTTGGTAATCTCCTGATGACCAATCACTAATGTTGATTTTCATTCTTAGATTTTTGAAACTGTCTTTGTTTCCTCCTTGGTGTCCTTATACTGAAGGGTACACCTTGAATTTTAAAACTGATTTTTTGGGGGGTGTGGGTAGAGTGATAGGGGAATTTCCCAAAACTGAACTCTTCAAAGTTTGGTATGTGGCATACAGAAGGCCTAACTATTAGTACTATAAGGATTACATATCACATAGTCATCGTTCAGGAAACAAAGAATTTTAAACTAATAATTAAGGATAGTTGTGATGAATTGCTTGGTGCAAAGCATCATAGAAAACCCAGGAGTGGCGGTGGAATAGACTTTCAATAGGAAAAAGGTCTGGCTCTAGAGAATAAGGGATTTGATGTGTTCATGTTGTGGCAGGTTAGGAAACTACATAGGCCTGATATTTGGTCATGATGGAGGCTCTCCGGTTCTTTTCCTGAGACAAGTAGTAGAGCCGGTTGGCTTCTGGGTAAGTGACTTTGTTGAGTGGTAACTTGTAGATGGCCGAGTTGTTGGTTGTCAGTAACAGGAAGGTGAGCCCTGAGAGACAGAAGGGCCAGGTACATGGGGGCAATCCAAACTGGAGAGGAGAAATGGGAAAAAGAAAAAGATGAGGTTCATGTTTCAATTCAATAAACATAGATTAACACTGAAGATGCATGGATAAAATAAGACACGATTCCCATCTTTAAGGAGCTTACAATGGTAGCGGGAAAGAGGCATATGCAAAGTGGCTCTAAGTGTTAATGTTAATGTCAATATTAAAAAGTGTTAATAAATGAAGAAGGGGCATGGAATAGTAGACGGAGGCCATGCCTCAGTCAGGAAGATCTGGGCTTGAGTTCTGCTTCTACAAAACATATTTCTGTATTAGCCATGTTGCAAAAGAAAACACAAACAAAATAAAACAAAAAAGATAAAGAAATTTTTAAAAAATGCTTCAATCTGCATTCAGAGTTCATCATTTAATTCTCTGGAGATAGGTACCATTTTTTATCATGGGTCCTTTGGAATTATCTTGGTTCATAGTCTTGATCAGAGCTAAGTCTTTCACAATAGATCATCCTTATAATGTTGCTGCTACTGTGTACAATGTTCTCCTGGTTCTGTTCATTTCACTCTGCGTTAGTTCATATAGGTCCTCCCAAGTTTTTCTGAAATTATCCTGCTCATCATTTCTTTTTTTTCCCTTGCTCATCATTTCTTAAAGCACAATAATATTCTGCCACAATCATATACCACAACTTGTTCAACCATTCCCCAACTGATGGGCATCCTCTTGATGTCCAATTCTTTGCTACCACAAAAAGAGCTGTTTTTGTACATATAGGTCCTTTTTTTTGGGAAGTCTTTTAATCTCTCCATGCCCTAGGCAACTCTCTGAAATGATATGTCATAAATGTTGCTAATCTGCATTGGTAGAGGGAATTTCCACTCCAGGAGTTCTTCCCACTTATGAAACCATAGGTCTGGACCAAAGAAAACAATGATTAATCAATCATAGAAGAGGTCCCAGGGTGGTAGGATAGAATAGACAAGAGAAGGATCACTTCTTGATGGGCTGACCAGAAAAAACTTCATTTCCATTTCTTTGGCTGAAAACAGTTACCAACATGTAGAGAAATGCTTCCTGGGGACTGAAAGGGGAACCATCATGAAATTCCCCAGCCAAACTGAACTCACCCATTACTTTTACACTGTCCTGACTCTAGGCCTTTGTTCAAACAATTCCATGTGGTCAGGATGCCCTCCCTTCAAACTCCACCCTTCAAATTCTACCTAGGTCTTTTAAAAAAGTCAAACTGATGTGTCTTGTTTTTTTACATCATAGTTATTTCCCAATATGATGACCACTTCTCCACCTACCCTATTATTGCATTAATCCCACCCTTATTAACAAGAAAAAGTTAAGTAAAGCCAACTGACTAAATGAGTCTGACAGCATATACAATATCCCACACCCATAGTCCCCCACCCATCTACCAAGAAGAGGAAAGCATATATTGCCATCTATTTTCTGTCAGGAAGATTATACCCATTTTTAAAATATGTCAGTCTTTCTAAAAATGTATCTTTCTACCCTTTTTTCTTCTTCAAATTAAATTTTCTTTTTTGTTGCAAACTTAACATTTTAATATGCAAAGAACATGAGGCTTGTCCTGTATAAGAAATTGTGAACTATATGTACAGTTGGTTTTTAAAGAGGTATATGGAAGTAACAAAACTGGGTTATTTGTGTCCTCCTGTACTTTTTTTTGTTCTCTGCATTCAATTTTTTTTGCATATTTATCACTACTCTGTAACTTCCATTCTCTCCCATTCCCAAGTGGAAGCCTGTCCTTGTAACAAATGTACATGAATCCACTCAAATGCCACCTCCTCTATGACATGTGACCCCTGACTCTCTTCCCCAGCCAGTTGGTAATGTGCTTTTCCTATTGACATTGCCTAGCATCCTGTGACTCTTATGTACTTATAACTTAGATAATTTGTCTATTTGTCATATCTCTTTATTGATTGTAAACTGTAAACGGGACAGGGGTCGTGTCTTACTTCATCTCAGTATCTCCCCCAAATCCTAGGATGGTGCTCTGTAGAGAGTACTACTTGATGCACTGCATGAAACACATTAGCGGTAATGGTCTGCATTTTCACAAACTAAAAAGCCATTTCAAAACATACAGTAGAACATAGGAAACCCTTTTATTATGTGGTCTGAGATATACAATCAAATCATCTCACCCCAATTCCAACTACATGTGGTAATAAAAACCTGTTATAATAGTCAAACCACTGATGTGTCCAGCCCCATGTGCTAAGCATTATAAAAGGCTGCCACTGTATTTGGTAGAACCTCCTGCTTTTTACTGATACATGTCAATGGCATTCACAGTGAAAGATGACTGTTCTGTGAAAATGGGAAAACTATCACTATGTGTGGCTAGTAATATCTTACTAGGTGGCTCAATGGATAGAGCACTGGGCTTAGAATCAGCAACTCTCATTTTCATGAGTTCAAATCTGGCCTCAGACACTTATTAGTTGTGTGACCCTGGGTAATCCTGTTTGCCTCAGTTTCCTCATCTGTAAAATGAGCTGCAGAGGGAAATGTCAAACCACTCCAGTATCTTTGCTAAGAAAACCCAAAATGAGATCACAAAGAGTCAGAAACAACTGAACAACTAATCCCTACACAGAGTACCTACTTATGTGTCTGATTTAGGGGTAGGATAAAGATGGGAACGCCATTTTATTGACGTAGGAAACTCCCAAGTGAGAAAACTTGCTGTACCAATGCAAATCAGTAATTGATTCAATAAGCATTTATATAACTATTTTATTATAATAATAATTATATTATAATACTATGTGCCTAGTATTGATCCTGGACAAGATGGGACTTGAAGACAGCATGACGCATTTAGAGGACAATTCAGAAACGTGGAATCCAAAGCTCTGTTCTATTGTGGATTTTCTATTGTGTTTTTTTTTTCCCTCAGTTTATCATACTGTCTTTCAGATTAGGTTTAAAGCTCTCTAGGGACAGACTAGTCTTAAAATTCTTTGTCTTTAACAGACTTCTTTGTGCATAGTAGATGTTCAATGACTATCTGTAAGCAAAGTGATACAGTCCAAAGAATGCTAAATGAAGAATCCAGTTAGGAAGCCTAGGCTCACAGCCCACTTCTGACAGCCTGTTATCTCTGTGACCATTAACCTACTTGAGGCTGTTTCTTCTTTAAATACGCATCTGCTTCTTTTAGGAGATGGTCATTTGGAGATTGCCAATCTATAACTTAGAAGGCTGAAAGACTTACCTGGGGCTTAGTGGAGGAGACTTTCCCAGAGTCTCACCTATCAAATGTCTGAGTAGGACTTTGAACCCAGGTCTTCCTGACTATAGGTTCAGAACTCGAGATCATCTCAGATCTGTAAAATGGGCACTAATAATTTTATTTAACCTAATTTGCAGCATTGTAATGACGATTAAATGAGAGAGGGGGTGTAAAAACTCATTGTAATCATAAAGCGTTGCAGAAATGTTAATCTTATCTGGAAAGGTGGCTTATGTATTCAAGATGTAGATGTAAGCTCAGCTTGCTGTGTTCATACAAACAGAAATATATTTTTTTGAGTAGATTGTAATTTCATCAGTTTTGGGAGCTATGGATTAAAAGTTCCCTTTAATGATAAAGATTCATACCTGCTCTGCAACATATAATCTTAGAGAAATGCTTGGGGCACTGGGAAGCTGAGTATCTTACTCAGAGTCACACAGCTGGAATGTGTCAAGAGGTCTTACTAACTCTAAAAGCCAGTTCTCTATCAGCTTCCTCATGTTGCTTCTTACTTGTGGGCAGGTAGGTGGTACAGTGGCTGAAGTTTTGGACTTGGAATCAGGAAGACCAGAGTTCAAGTCCTGTCCCTGACTGTGTGACCCAGGGCAAGTCACTTAACCTCTCTCAGCCTTAGTTTTCTCATCTGTAAGATGGGCATAATAATAATGCTTACCTCACATGGTTGTTGTGAGAACTAAATGAGATAATGTAGGTAAAATGCTTTTTCAAATTGTGCTATAGAAATTCTAGCTTATGTGTGTGTGTATTACATGCATATATGTGTATATATGAATATTATACATATGTGTGTGAATGTAGCAACTATTTAGCTCATGGTCTTGAACATAATAGATAAAAAACATTGAGTGAATAGAATCACAGAAAGTACTTAATACACATTGGTATGAATTAAGCAGGGGTGGGGACCATATGGCCTTCAAGGTTCTTGGGTGTGGTCTTTTGACTGAGTCCAAGTTTTATAGAACAAATCCTTTTATTAAGGGGATTTGTTCTGGAAGTCTGGATTCAGTCAAAGGGCCGCACTTGAGGATGTAGAGGGCCACATCTGGCCTTGGGGCCACAGGTTCCCCATCCCTGGCTAGACAGACCTCTCAGTAATCCCTTCTACAACATCCCAGACTACATTTGAACACTTCTCGTGATAACAAGCTCACTATCTCTCAAGGTAGATTGTTCTGTTGTTTGACAGTGGTGATTATTAGGACTTTTTTTAAATGTTGAAACAAATTCTGTATCCTTGCTATGAGAATTTCATGAAGGAGGAAAAGTTTTCAAAGAATCTTGGAGGATGGGATGGAATTTGGATATGAAGAGGTTGGGACTCCTATTCGCTCTCCAGCTTAGGGAACACTCAAGACTTGTACTTGCCGTGAAGGGGAGGGAGCGACTGTAGTCTGGATCCCTGGACTCAATGCCCAGGGTCCTGGCAGCCCAAGCCTGTGCCTAAGCTGCTCTTGGCAGGTTGTCCTTGCCCAACACGGAGGCCTGTCTTTTTGGGCTTTGGCTGTACCTCTGTGCTTTATTTCAACATTTGGGCTCAAGTGGAGATAGCTGATTGAGATTTGTTCTCCCACACCTTTTTGTTTGGTCAGTGATAGGCAGGTAGCACTGGAATTCTTACCTATCCTTTAATCACTGAATGGTTGTTGTTTCAGACAAACTGAGACCTGGGAAAGGCTTTAATTTAAAAAGGCCACGGTCTCCCACTGCATCTGGGGCCATTGCCAGTTGTCCTAACCTGTGTCTTTCCACGGGACTCTAATGACTCAGGAGGAGAAAGTGAGGCTGGTGACTGTACAGCCCTGCCTCACTGAAGTCCAATTCACTTGCAAGTCAAGACATCACCCTGCTGAAGTGATTGGTCTTCTAGGAGAGTGAAGGAGGAACAACAATGGCAGTTGTAGATGATATCTCATAGTTCTGCTGTCTAAGGGGTGTGTGTGTTTGTATGTCTGTCTGTATGTACCTGAGATGCTTGTAGTATAAATTTAGGGAAAGGATAGAAAACATGAAAGAGCCTCAAGAATACAGCTAAGAGGTGTAAAAGGGATCTGAGCCCTGAAAGCTGTTCTGGGATTTGTATTTCAGGGGAGCAAAAGCACTCTCCCCTCCACCCCCCAGAGCTGACAGAGATTGAGATGAAATATTTGTTCCTCAAAACTATAAATCTCAGAAGGCCCTTAGATTTCAAACTCCCATTACAGAAGTTACAGAAACAATGACAAATGAATTCAGGTGTATCATCCATTAAACAGACCTAATATATGCAAGTTTTTGCTTAAGGAAAAGACAAATGAGGGGGTGACTGAATTAAGGAATTAAGAGTGATGGATTGCTCTACAAAAGAATTTCCTACTAGATTCCTTTTCAATAGGTTGCTCTGCTCTGTTTAAAATGGAATCTGATTGACCAAAACTTCAAGAAGACCATGTCTAGGCCCGTGTCCACTGTGTGTGGAGCACACCAATTGATAAGTGCTGGAGATGTGTGTGTGTGTGTGAGAGCAAGTACAAATGGTGAGAGATAAGTGGGGTGAAACAAGTGCGTATAGGGGGAACAGTAATAGAGGAGAGGACTTCAAAGGTCAGGATGGTTATAGAGGAGAGGCTAGTTTGAGGTAGGACATTCCAGGTGACTGCACCGATCTCAGATCAACTTACCACAGACAGCATGTTGGTAAGGGCACCTCCCAGGTAGGCTGCAAACAGTGCTGAGAAAAGATAAGAATGGGAAAGTGATAAGTAAAAATGTCATTGACTGTGGCCCTAGCCTTTGAATAGGGTTTCATGGCAGCTGTAAAGGCATTGACTCTCACTGGACCTGGGGCTGATGAAATTTAGAGATAGAATGGACCTCATCCATCTTCTGGCCAAATTTTACATATGAAGAAACTGAGGTTCTCAGAGGTCTGAGGCCTGGAGACATGAACTTGCCCTATGTCACACAGCTAAAGTATAGAGCTGAGATTCAAACCTCGGTTTTCTGACTTGGAGTCCAGTTCTTTTTCCTTATATTTGCTTTATTTCTCTGGCTAGACCAAAAAGAAAAAAACTTTCTACTTCTTTTTTTTGAAGTACTGTATTCCACAGAAGTAGGTAAATCTGATTAGAAGTCACATGCACTTTTTAAAAGGCCCCAAATCCAACAGTGAGTACTCTCTTAAGCCCCACCATCTTGTTTCCCATTAGTAGGCACTTTTAACAGCTTAAACTGTGAATGAAAATGTTACTTTGTGGTAAGGGTAAGTGGATCCTAGGGCTCTCGACTGGAATCTTTATTAGGAACCATTAATAAACTATATATATTTTATTAAAATATAAATATGGATCATTACTATATTGTACACATTAATATATAACAAATATAATATGTGACTATAATACACATATTTATTAATATACAATATACAAATGTATACTATACATGAAGGTGTGTGTATTTATATATCTATGCATATATATGTACATATACTTATCTGTATCTATTATCCCCCAGAGAGAAACAGTAGCAGTAGTAAAAGCACAGATTACTGAAATACTTCTCTCCACAATCCAAGTCTGTCTATAGACTTGCCTTCTCTCTCTCTCTCCCCTACTGATAAGTTGGGATATGCCAAGGACAGAGTTAGTGTACCCACAGAAAATAAGCTAAAAACATAATAATAAAAATAACAAAAACACAGGTGACTTCTGATCAGGAGCGGGTTGGTAAGTGTTCAACAACCAGCTCTATGGGGACACCCATTTAATCTGAGTCACTAACATTTTCTTCATCACTTCCTTAAATTTTGAAAATCAACAAAAATAATAAATCAAATATTGATTTATAGAGTTTCCTGATTTCCAAGGTGTAAACGCTCACACTGAAAATTTAACAATCAGTTCGTTGGAGCCTGTTCAAGCTTGCTCCAAAACATCCCTGCTTCTAGTGGAGGAGGGTGGGAGCTGTCAAAATGAAAGAGGAAGATGATCTCTCTAGTGACTAGACGGGAACTCAGGGACCATCTACTCCAACCACCTCATTTTATAGTAGAGAAAACTGAGGATCCAGGAGGACTCGCTCAAGACCACAGAGGTAAATAAGCCTCAAAGGTGGAATTTGAACCCAGGTCTTCTGACTTCAGAGTCAGTGTTCTTCCCACTGTGCCCTGCTTGGACATTTATTCATTCAAATTGCTCGATTGAAATTTATCAAAGGTATTACATGTTAAGGACTGAGATTCCAATGCTGAGAAATGAAGGAGGGGAAGAGTGGGGATACGAAAATTAGTCTTAGTAATTGCTGGAGTAAGAGAGAGTCTTGAAAGGTGATAGGGCTCTGGCCTTTGAGTTAGGAATCTTGCCTCTGACAACATCCTAGAGAAATAAACGGGGGCAAATCACTTAACCTCTTAGTACCCCCAGGCAACACTAATACTATAAACTGCACAAGGGTTGAAGATTTACATGGAGGTTGGTGTTTCCCCCCTAGGCTTCTGTAAACCAACGAAGTCACAAGTTTGGACCCTCCCTAAGTCCCAAATAAATAAACAAATTTTTTTAAGCTACCAGCTAAATAGAGCTCAGGCCTATCTGCTGGGCAGTTTTCTTGGATAGTATTGGAGGCTCTGATGAGAGACAAAGGAAGCATCTGAAAGGGACATCTTCCTGGCTCAGGGTTTGGTTCTCACTTGCTTTTTTTTTTTTGCTTGTTGCTTCCTCTAGCCATAGCCTGGAACCATGGGGTGCTTAACCCTCCACAAAATGAATGAGCCATCTTCTGCAGAGGGGACACCCCTTAGGAGTTCAGAGGTATCTCTCTAAGTGGGGTTGGATATAAACAGAGCATGTATTGGAGCTCTTACTATACCAATGCCTTACTGGATTAGAAAAACCTCATGTGAAGCAGCTAGGGAGCTCTGGCTGTAATCCCTGGGATTTCCTAGCCCATCTCTTGTCTGGTTAGCATCTATACTCCCCTTCCCCAAAGACTTGCAGGGCCTCCTTGGGTAGTAACTGCACTTCTGGGTCCTTCTGACAACTTGTCAGGTCACATTCCTCCTTTCATTTCATTGTGTACAGCAAACTACTGCTTTCTGCTTCCAGTCTGGGTAACTAACTCTTTTGGGTTGTTAACTTTCAGTGTACTGCCATCTTTCTTTACCCCCAACTCTTTTTTAAATTGTAGTCAGAAAATTGATGAATCACAAAATGTCCCTTTATTTTAAAGATTAGAAATCTTTCGAGGATTTAAATGACATTTCCATGTGTGAATACGGAACAGGCATGTTAAAGGCTCTTTTTTTTTTTTTGAATGACTAGCCAATGAGTTAACTGGTTATGGATCTCAGTTTCAGGTCATTGCTCTGGCCTACTTAAACAATTTGTTGAGAAAGGTTATTTGCCTCAAACTTGAGGGAAAGCTCTGGTTGAAGCTTTCATGTCATGCTAGACTGGATTTTTTTTTTTTAACACAATCGGAGTTGAGTGACTTTCCCAGGGTCACACAGCTAGTAAGTGTCTGAGGCTGGATTTGAACTCAGGTCCTCCTGGCTCCAGGGTTGGTGCTGTATCCACTGCACCACCTTTATGTGGTTATAGGGTTCTTTAGACTTATATAGTTGTAAGAACTATCAAATCATACAATGTTAAGGTTGGAAGGGACCTTAAATGCTTGTTCCCTTTCCTACTTTCTCTCTGAGAAATATCTAATTGCCTTTTTGCATATGGTTGAATTCCTACTTTTTTGGTGAGAATATAAAAACCACCAAATTACCAACTACTATTTTTTTTTCCATTCTAAAATATTACTGGACTGCTGGGTAAACACAGTCTGTTGTTTCTAGAGTGAGGGGTTTGGACCTGGTGGCAGGAACAGCACCACTACATGTTTATGTACAGGTACAATAGGGCAGTGAAGTGGCACAGTGGATAGAGTGCTGGACCTGGAGTCAGAAAGACTCATCTTCTGAGTCAGTTAACCCTGTTTGCCTCAGTTTCCTCATTTGTAAAATGAGCTAGAGAAGGAAATGGCAAACCACTCCAGTATCTTTGCCAAGAAAACCCCAAATAGGGTCATGAAGAGTCAGACGCAACTGAACAACAAACAGGTGTAACTTGTTTAATACAATTTTGTATCTCATTTTTGCAAACTGACATTTTCCATGTGCTGGAGGAGTTTGCACTTTAAAGCAATGCTACCAGGAAATCTTTTGGAAAGTGAAGGATCCCTTTGCAAAGCAAGTAATTTTTTCCTGAAAGCACTTTTGTGCAAATTAGAAATATCATTTATCAGGTTTGTTTAAATAACCCCTGTTTACATACAGCGCTTCGAGGTTTGAAAAGTGCTTTCCTCCTATAGGTAGGTAGCACAGTCTTGCTATCCTTACTTTGCAAAGGAAGAAATTGAATTATAGAAAGATCAAAGGACTTGTTCATGATTGAATCTGGTAAGTGGCCTCTTGTCTCCATGTCCACTACTCTTTCCACAGCACCTTGCTTCAAGTAACACATCCACACCCACTCACACCCACACCTGGATTCCCACTTCAGTTCCAAAGGGACTTAGGTTTGAGGTACCTACCACAGGTGATTGCAAGGAGGTGTGTCTGCCAGGTGATGGCATAGAACATTCCTCCTATTGCTATGCAGGCCAGGGTGCTGTTGAATCCCCACAGGCCAAAGTAGATAGAATTGAAGGGTGTTGCCAGAGTGAGGGCTGTAAGAAAAGTCAGACATTTATATCACTGGTACATCCAGAAAGCACTGGAGAGAGAGCAGCCCCACTGAGCAGTTTCCTTTTTGTTTCCTGTCTGTTTTCCTTCACACATTCCAGACCCGATGACCCCTTGGGGCATTTAGGTTTGGGTTTCCTTCAATATAAATATGGTTGAAGGGACAGAAATTGATGACACAAATGACTGTAAGGGCTGGCATTAGCCATGCCATAGCTGCCCACAGAGTAACATTTCAGGAATAAAGAAAGGCTTCTTGGGTCCCAAAAGGCTTGTTCCATCTGAGAGATGATTGGTATTCCTTTAATCCTGCTGGACACCTCTTTTCATTCCACAAATAGAAAAAAAGCTTTGGATTCAGAAATAGAACAATGACTTTTGATTATACTAAGTTGTGAATGACTGATATGTACTCAAAATGGGGGTGGGGCAGGGCTACACAGCCTGACGACTGGCAAGGTGCCTGAAGTGGAAAGCCTGGGGGTGTTATCAGAGAGCAAATGTTCAAAGAAACTAGAGGCTGGAATCACTAACCTCACAACTTTGCTAAAGGGCTGTCCTGGATACCAATATTCTCACTGACCATTGGTGACGGGTGAATAATGGGATCATACCTGCTAACATCCCCATGGTAGATCCAATCGCAGCATGCAAGCAAATAAGTGGTGAAGAGATGAAAAGAGCTACAAGGAAAATGCCGCCAGTCCAGGGGTTATCGCAGCCATACACCTGACCAATTCCAACAGGAATAGCTCTTAAAAGCTGTAAGGACCATACAATAACATGCTTATTACATGGGTAGATCATATAGCAAAATTAAATAATAATGGGGCAGGATTCACAGCATAATGGAAATTTTACTGAACTAGAAGTCATGACATTCAGAAGTTCTAGGTCTGACTTTCTCACCAAAGAGTGTGTGACCTTAGGCAAGTCACTTCTCTCTGAGCTTCATTTTTTTCCCTTTGAAATTGAAGGGGGGTAGATTATAATATTTTTAGGGTCCCTCTGACTCAGGATTGCATATTTCACTATCATTTTCCCCATAGGTTTTTTTTTGGGGGGGGGAGGAGGCAATCAGGGTTAAGTGATTTGCCCAAGGTCACACAGCTAGTAAGTATCTGAGGTCAGAGTTGAACTCAGATCCTCCTGACTTCAGGGCTGGTTCTCTCATAGGATTATTCTTTTTTTAATTCAATCAAATCAAACTTAACAAGAACACAAGCTTTTATTCCCACAGTATTAAAGGATTTACAAGAATAGATTTCTATTATTTAAAACACTGGTGTCAAACTCTGTTAGAAAAAAGGGCCATTAATGAATAAATAAGAATCCTTGGGTTGGCATACTGACTTAGTTTTAAAATGTAATATTATCTGTGTTTCATTGTATTTTTGTTTATTTTGTTAAATATTTCCCAATTACATTATAATCTAATTTTAATTCAGGTCACCATGGTGAGTATTGCCGCCTCTTATGTGTGTTTGACATCTCTGATTTAAAAAATACGGAGAAAGGGTGAGATGTGGGTTCTGCCCAACCTCCTTCCTCCCCCCTAGATGAGAAGAACTCTTTGACTTAAGGATTTTGTGGTACATTAAACTGCTCAAAATCAAAGCATGTTAGAGTTGAAAGGAGTCTCATGCTATCTTCTCCAACACCTTCACTTGACAGATGAGGAACTGAGATAATCAAGTGGAATAATAGGGCCCTGGGTAGGAAAGAGGCCATCCCTTACTGCTGCTGGCTGTTGTCTCCAGCTGCGTATCTATCCCATACCTCAATCCCACTGCTTTTTTTTTTAACTTTACTATCACAACCTTTTTCTTTAAAAAATTGTTATCTTTTGATTTTATATCACATATATTTCCCAGTGTGTCCCTCACTTCTTCCCCTCCCAGAAAGCCATCCCTTATAAAGAATAAAAACTAAGGGGAAAAAAGTTCAGCACCCCAAATCAACAGGTCAGAAAAGTCTCTTGTCATTTGCAGTGTTGTTCCGCAATCATGGGCCTCTTTAGCAGGAAGAGAGGTTGTCTCAGATCTCCTCTTTGGGGCTGAGCTCCAAATTAGAATTTGCTAGCAATCTGTTTCAGTTGTTTTGTTGCTGTTCTTCCAAGGTGCAATGTTGTGGTCATTGTGAATACCGTCTTCTGGTTCTGCTCCCATCACTTTGTATCAGTTCATGTGTCTTGTTATGCTTTCCTATCTTTGTTGATCTTACTGCACAGTAATACTCCACTACATGCATGTATCCCAATTTGTGAAGCTGTTCATTCCTCAATCACAGAATCCTAGGATCACAGGTCTACAGGTCAAAGGACCTCAGAAGCTATCTCGACCAATCCCATCACTTTACAAATGAGGCCAAGAGAGATTAAGTCATTTGCCCAGGATCACATAACTAGATTTTTAGACAGGATTTGAGCCCAGATCTTGACTCCAAGTCCAAAATTCTATTTGCTCTGTGATGCAATGAAAGGACCTCTACTTGGCTTCCACTTTATTTTTGCTACCCCAAAAGATGCTGCTATAATTATTTCAGCACAACCATTTTCTGTTCTAAAACATCTCCCAATCCTTCGTTTTTAAAACTTTCTTTCCCCCTCACAGATAGATATGAAACTCTGTCAACCCAGAACCTGCTGTAGATTCCTCATTACTTATTGAGCAGCTAGGTGGCACAGTGGATAGAGCATCAGCCTGGAGTCAGGAAGACCTGACATGAAATTTAGCCTTAGACACTTATTAGCTGTGTAACCCTGAGCAAATTGCTTAACCTCTGTTTGTCTTGATTTTCTCATCTGTAAAATGGGGGTAACAACAGCACCTGCCTCTCAGCGTTGTGAGGATCAAATAAGAAAATGTTTGTAAAGTGTTCAGCACACAGTACCTGGCACATAGTACATGCAGTATAAATATTGCTGCTGCTGGTATTCAATCACTTCATTTATGTCCAACTCTTTGTGATCCCATTTGGGATTTTCTTGGCAGAGATACTAGAATGGCTTGCCATTTCTATTTACAGCTCATTTTACAAATGAGGAAACTGAGGTAGAGTTGAGTGACTTGTTCAAGGTCACATAGCTAGTAAGTTTCTGGGGCCAGATTTGAACTCAGGTCTTCCTGATTTCAGGGCCAGTTTTCTCTCCATTGTGCCACCTACCTGCCCCATATAAATGTTAGCCATTAGCTATTATTGTATCATGTCCAACCTGGTATGGATTTCAAGCCTTCTCCAAAATGTGGCTACTTAATGATTATCCAATCTTTTCTCTCATTGCTCCCTAACTTAAACTTTGTTCCAGGCAATCTGGTCTCCTCATTGCTGCTCTTATGTCAAATTCAAACTCTTAACTATGATCCTACTCCTTTGTTTATGTCGGTTTTATCACCTGAAGTATCCTCTTTGCTAACCCATGCCTATTAAATCCATCCTTCAAGGATCTAGCTCTGGATTTCTCCATTAAGCCCTCCTTGACATCACTTACCCATTTTCACTGAAACAAGTATGTATGATTTATTTGTTTATTCATCTGTCCATCTTACCATTTAATTATTTTCAACATTTCATGTGTCTATCATCATGTTTCTCAGACTCCAGTGTAAGGCCTTTGAAGGCAGAGGCCACCTTTGATGTTTCTCTCTCACCCCTAATTAATGACAGTGAATCTGGATTGGAGAATCTGAGCTTGAGTCACAACTTTGCTTTTATTAGTTGGGTGACCAAGATAAAATGTAGACTCCTCAAGCTTCCATTTTTGTCTTTGTATCTCCAGTGCCTGTAATATTGTAGCAGCTTAAAAATGCTTGGGTTAGGGGCAGCTAGGTGGTGCAGCAAGTAGAGCACTGGCCCTGGAGTCAGGAGAACCTGAGCTCAAATCCAGCCTCAGACACATAACACTCACTAGCTATGTGACCCTAGGCCAGTCACTTAACCCCAATTGTCTCACCAAAAAAAAAAAAAAAAAAAATGCTTGGATTGATTTGTTGGCCTTGGACAAATCCCTTCCCCGTTCTGGGCTCCAATTTCCTGAAATGTAAAATGAAGGTGTTGGGCTGGATGATATCAAAGACCCCTTCCAGCTTGGGATTCCATGATCATTTTTGACAGTTAGTTGAATATTAGACTTCTCAAGTCTTTTCCCCAAATGAAAACCTTCTGTGGTTCCTTAATGCCTCTCGTACACAAACTCTTCAACCTGGTATTTAAGGACCTCCACAGTCTAGCTCCAACCTACCTTTCCAGATATTTCTTATTATTCTTCTTTAGGACTCTGGGCTGCAGCCAGACTGGGGCAGCTCTTCTGAGCCTGGCATTCCCTCTCCTCTTTCTGTGAGGTTTCACGGGCTGTCATCTCTGGCTGGAATACATTGTCCCCCCATCTTTGCTTCTCAGAATTTCGATCTTCCTTCATGGCTAACTGTGGTGTCTTACTTTGTTACTTTGTTAATGCTGCCTGCCTCTTCAAATGGACTGGTATTTACCTCTCTGTGTACCCATCATAGCCCCAAGGATAATGTAGGCTCTTTGAAGGCTCTCTCTCTTTTTCCTTATGTTTTTATATCCCCAGCACCTAGAACAGTGCCCAGTTTCTCCTAAGAGATGCTTCATAAATATTTGTTGATTTGCTAAAAATTTACCTTAAAAGGAGTACAACATACACCTGTCTCCAACCATGTAAAGAGAACAACAAAGGAAAACTGAATGTAATGATAATGAGCAAGCTTGGCCCCAGAGAAAAGTTAAGAAAATTCAGTGCAGAGGTGGGCTATTTTGGGCATGGGATGCTGCATATACTGCCTGCCAGACATGGGGGACATGCTGATTAATTTTGCTGACCTATTTTTTTCTCCTCTTTCTTTTTAAATCTTACTAGGGATGACTCCTTGGGTAGGAGAGAGGGGAAGGATGAAAAGGAGCATAAAAACAAAAAACATCAATAAAAATAAGATGAATAAAAAAAAACCCCAAAGTAAAAATACTTTATGTAGGCAATAGCTCAACTATGCAAACACACAGCTCTGGGGGTCCCTGTGGTCCCAGGAAAGTAAACACCATTTTCAAAACCAATTTAAGGTAAAGCTTCTTTTCTTCCTTCAGTGACACTTACCAAAGGCACTTGGATCTCAGACCAGGTGATGTTGGGCACTGAGGTGATGGGCTGCACCAGTGTCGTGGGGAAGAAGAGGTTGTAATGACCTGTAGCTGCCATGTACAGGGACACAGTGATGTTGAATGGGAGTGTGAAGACAGGAAGGTCCCATTTACTGAAGATGGTGCTCAGGGCACTGGAAAGAATTGGGCTAGGAATGGAAACAAGAGGGGGAGATCCTTTAAGAACTCACTTTAGTTAATGTTTCTGTCTTTTAGGTGTGTGTGTGTGTGTGTGTGTGTGTGTGTGTGTGTGTGTGTGTGTATAAGTGCACATGGGCTTATTCTTACGGACTCTGGGAAATAACCAAATAGGGAGTTGGGAATCCTTGCTCCAGGAGTATCCTTCAGGGATTTATCTGCCTCTCTCAACAATGAGTAGGCGACAGAAACCCAATAGCTCTATGTGTCAGGTTTGGCCTCATCTGATTCTCCTGTGAAACTTTTTGCCATCTTCCCTTTGGTCTCTATAGTGGCCCTGTACCAGCTGATTGGGGGCATCATGGAATCTCTTTGGAATTCTCCTAGGAATCTCTTGACTGAAGAGCTCTGGGAATGGTCAAGGATGTCAGACAAAGGATGTAGAGCACTGTAGGCGTCAGGGTAGATACATCATAGAAAAAGCTATTTGACTCTCGTGTGCTGGGGAGAAAGGTATTTCCTCTTCAATATTTCAAGGATCTGAGATGTCATAAATATAGGTACTTTTCCCCCCAACACAAACTCCACCTCCCTCCCTTTTCTACTTCCTTTTCTGTGCTGTCTCCCTTCATTAAATTGGAAGCCCCTCTAGGGTAGGGACTCCAGAACCATTGTTCTTTCACAAAATGACACAGTTACAGTTGGAGGGGACATTAGAGGCTATCTGAGCCATCTTTATACAGTATAAGAAACTGAGACCCAGAAAGCTTAAGTGACTTGCCTACAGTCACATGAGCCTTATGCATCAGAGGGAGGATTTGAACTCAGTTCCTCAGACTCCAGAGCTAGTGCTTTTCTCATGGTGCCACACTGTCTGCATTCCTGGGTGAGGAAGCAGGATCAAAGGGCCCCTTGCTCCCCAAACAGTCTGTAGTGAAGAGGTTGCCTCACACATTGGGCCAAAGATTCAGAGGATGATGGTAATGGTCCTGGCCTACTCTAGGGGCAGAATGGCCATCTCTAGAGAGGGATACATAGAGATAGAAGGGAGATAAGGGAGCTGGGAAGGGAGGGGAGCTCAGAACCAAAAGACAGGAAAGGTTCTAGAGAGGACTTAGGCTTTAGGTTCCCCCCAAGCAGAGAAAAGAGGTTTTGAGAGGGATGGGGGAGTAAGGTGACTGTTCTTCAGTTTTAACTGACTTTTCATGACCCCATTTGGGGTTTTCTTGGCAAAGATTCTGGAACGGTTTGCCATTTCCTTCTCCAGCCCATTTTACAGATGAGGAAACTGAGGCAAACAGGGTTAAGTGACTTGCTCAGGGTCACGTAGCTAGCGAGTGTCTGAGGCTGGATTTGAACTCAGGTCTTCCTGAATCCAGGTCTGTCACTCAATCCACTGTGCCACCTAGCTGCCTCAGGGGTGTTGGGAGGGGTACTCAAATCATACCCACAATTTTATTGATGGGACTTACCAGCACATGGACATAACAATGACAGGGAGTAAAAGCCACCAGTAATAATCTCCTTTATCTGAGAACACAGCCATCAGCAAGCCCACCAGCACCCCATTGTAGCCATGGAGTCCTGCTGCAATCGATGACCTGGGGACAGAGAAGGAGCACAAGATGGAAGTGGGAGGGTAGTGACCATAGTGTCCTCCATGGCTTGTTGAGAGAGGCTGAGGCATCTCCTAGCTCCCTGATTCCCTGCAGGGCTGGGGAACCTTCAGCCTCGAGCCCACAGGTGGCCTTCTAGGTCCTCAAGTACAGCCCTTTGACTGAATCCTAACTTTACAGAACAAATACCCTTAATAAAAGGATTTGTTCTGTAAAAGTTGGATTCAGTAAAAGGCTGCACCCAAGGACCTAGAGGGCCACCTGTGGGCTCGAGGCTGCAGATTCCCCACCCCTGCGACCTAGCCTCTCCCAGGGTCTGAAGTTCTGCCAGCAAAAACTCATGCCCTTTGGGGTTAAAAGTGCCCTTACAGTCCTTTAAGAAGATACTAATGTCCCTGGAGTAAATTATTATTCTGTTCTAAACCACTGACCCCAGAGGGATTTCTGACACAGGTGCTGTCATGGAAAGAATGTTAGATTTGAAGTTAAAGAGCCTGGGCTCTCTAGACTCCGGTTTCCTCAATTGTAAAATGAGGGGGTTTTGACTAGCCCCAAATCTGTGATCTGTGGCTTGGATATGAATCCCAGCTCTGTCATTTACTCCCTGTACGTCAACCTCATTTTGTTATCTCTAAGGTTCTTTCTAACTCTTAATCTTGTTTGTTTAGTATTCCAAATAATAATAATAATTACTAGCATTTATAAAGCACTTTGAAAACTCTTTATGTATGTTACCTCATTGGAGCCTCAAAACAACCCTGGGAGGTAGGTGCTATTACTATTCCCATTATACAGATGAGGAAACTGAGGTACAGAGAGGCTAGAAGACTTTATAGAAGAAATAATGGTCTCTGGAGGAATGAGATGAGGGGCAGGTAAAGAGAGGGAGGAAGGAAAGGGGAAGACTGCAAATGGCACCAAGTGAGATTGTGTGGTCCTCCCCCTCCTGCCCAGGACTTACTTGTCCTGACTCAGGATGAGGGCTGTCAGAGTAGAGATGATGGTTCCTAAACAGCCTGAGATGGCCCACCAGGGGTTCTGGACAAAGAGGCCAAGGATGATGATGAGGCCGCTGAGAGGGTTGTTCACAAACATCACTTGGGACGTGCCCCTTAAGATCCAATCCAGAAATTGGAATACTGGAGACTTGTCTGAAAGAGGAAGACGATCTGCTTTAGGGACCTCCCAGGAATGCCAGGCTAATGCATGTGAAGGCGTTGTACTAACACCATGCCCCTAATACTATTAGGCACTCGGGAGGGAGGAGGGACACACCAGAGGGCAGACATTATCATTTCCCTTTTGCCTAAACTGGGTTTACACTTAGCAAGCTAAACCACAGTTTAGCCCTAGGTTGGGGGTTTGTCACCTTTTTTTGTATGATGGATTATTTTGGCAGTCTAGGGAAGCTCATAGATTCCTTCTCAGAATGACGTTTTTAAATGCATAAAACAAAATACATAGGATTACAAAGGCAACCAATTATGTTGAAATATAGCTATCAAAAGATTAGAAAAAATTTATGAATTTATTTTTTCAAGTTCATAAACACCAGGTTAGAACCCCTGAGTTAAGTGAATGTTTTGGTGTTAGATAAAGAGCCCTGGCTTGGATTTAGGAGACCTGTCTTCCAATCTAGTCCCCTCATTTTCATGATAAGGTCATAGAACTGGAGCTGCAAGGTATCCAAAGATGATCTAGTTTAACATCCTCATTTCACAGAGAAGGAAACTGAGGCACAGAGAGGTGAGGTGCCCAACCCAAGGTCACAGAGGTTGTAAGCATCAAAGGCAGAACTCGAACCCAGATCTCCAGAACATTATCTGTGTGATCTTGGTATCACCTCTGTTGGCCTTAATTTGCTCATGCATCAAATGAAGGGATTGGACTGGAAGGTTCCTTCTAGCTCCAATAAAATATAAACTTATGAAGGAAAATGCACTAATAATTCCTCCCAGGAGGTAGAGTCACAGAGCCTTCCTGAAAGACCCTGGTCCCTGGCTCAGGTCGATGGTTTGGGTCATACTTCAGAGACGTCATTTGGATAAGACTCGGCATTGCCTTGCTTTTTTCCTGGCTACCAGGAAGAGATGAACTCTTCTGGGAGGGGACAAGGACTGTTCTCACTGCTTTTTTACCTTTAAGTCCCTCTCCACATTCCTTCATTTCTCCAGTGATGTAACGGAGGGCTTTGCTGAGTCTTTTCCCACCAGTGACCAAGGAACTTTGGATCCGAGAAGTCTCTGGCACGTTTGTTTCCACCTTAATCTCAGTGCTGTCCTCCATGTTGTTACTGAGATCCTGTATGGGGGAATGACAGACAGACAATAGTTTTTCATATCCTGAAACTCCTCCTTTGAAGCAGGGTATGTTGGAAAACTCACTGGAAAAAAAGAGCAAGAAAACAGAGTTATCTTCCTGGTCTTCATCCTTACTGTGTCTAGATGACCTTTCTGTGCCTCGGTTTATTCATGTGTCAAAAGGGGTTTATATTTGCCTTCCCTATCATCCAGGGTTGTTGTCAGGGAGAAGCAACGTCCATGAGGATATTTCAAAACATATAAAACGCCATAAAAATGTCAAGTGATATTATTGGGATAGCTTTGGGAGAAGTGAGATGAGGGGGAAGGAAAGGGCATAACAGGGAGGAAGAATTTATGACTTTTCAGGAAAGGAAATGATGGAATACTCTGGATGATGATGTTTGTAGTTGAAGTTTGATTTGAGTGGCGCTGAAAAAGAAACCTCTGGCATCTGTTTGGCTGAGTTTGAGGAGCTATGTCTCTCTGCGCTGGTCACAAAGAAGAACATCCCAAAGGCAGGACGAATGTTGGTAGAAAACCAAAGCAGACGGATGTGTGAAAAGAACCTGGATTTAGAGGCAGAGAACCTAGTTTTCAGTCACAACTATGCTCCATTCTTTTTGTTTGGTGAGGACCCAAGGTGGAAGGAAGAAATAAATAAACATTTATTAAGTGATTACTATATTCCAGGCCCTGGGCTAAGCATTTAACAAATATTATCTTATTAGATACTCACAACAGCCTTGGGAGGTAGTTGCTACTATCATCCTCATTTTATAGTTGGAGAAATGGAGATAGATATTATCCAGACTTATCCAGGGTCATAGCTAGTAAGTATTTGAACTTGGGTCTTCTGGGCTTCAGACCCAGCACTCTAGCCATTGTGTCACCTAGCTGGTGCCACAATAGAAAGATTTGTCCTTTGCTACTTCCTGATTGACTTCCAGCAGGCCGCTTAACCTCTGTATGCCTCAGTTTCCTTCTTTGTAGAATAAAGTTGGGAAGGAAAGGGGGTAGGCTTGAATCGATAATCACTAAGGTTCCTTCCAGTTTTGAATCCTATGATTAAATTTGAGAATTTTGAGAGGAGAAAAAGTTGATTCTACCACATAGCTTAGCCAAGTCAGAAATGAGCTCCTCAACAGACACCTTGTCCCACAATGCACTGTTACTCGCTAACGTATAGGCTACTAATCAGGGTCAGATCGACTAATAGAGGTAGTATTAGTATTCTCTGTTCTCTGTCTCCCGGGATAGATTTTTATAGGTTATTGATCCTTTTGGTAGGTCCACAGTTGTTTCTGTAGGAAAGAATGCTTTCTTCTAGGCTTCTCTACTTCAATTAGGCAGTTTTAGTGGATAGAGCCCTGGACCTGGAGTCAGTCAGACCTGAGTTCAAATCTTGCTTCAAACACTTACTGGTTCTACGACTCCAGGCTAATCATTTAACCTCTAATTGCCTCAGTTTCCTCATATGTAAAATGAGGATAATAATA
Source organism: Vombatus ursinus (assembly GCF_900497805.2). NCBI lineage: Eukaryota > Metazoa > Chordata > Mammalia > Diprotodontia > Vombatidae > Vombatus > Vombatus ursinus. The sequence goes on along the minus strand of NW_020954569.1, from coordinate 62,722,891 downwards.
GCACTTTACTTCCAGGATTATTGTGAGGTTCAGATGACATAATATTTGTAAAGCACTTTGCAAACCTTAAAACACCATATACTTGTTGTTGTTATGTTATCTCAGCTCTGACAATTCAACATGTAAGGACCTTCAATACAGGCAATCTAGTAGTACCATGCCAGCATTCTCTTCAAATAAGCTGAGGCCAATTTGAATGAGTGCCTTTACCTAGAGTTTTGTTATAAGTGTGTATGTGTTTGTATGAATGTATGTATGTATATGAATAGATATGTCTATATAATATATATGTCTATATAGACATATATAGATATATATATAGACATAGATAGATTCCAACTCTAAACATATATATTATACATTATATGATAGAGAAATTTATCATATAATTATGTTTATATGTATGCATGTGTGTATCTATCTGTTTATCTGATTTATAGGACCAGTATTCCCAGGCTGCTCTGATATCTTTGTGGTAAGCCACACTGCATTAGAGCATGCCGTTATAAACGGGATAGCTATATCTGAGGCAGTGTGGCAATCTATCTTCCACTCCCTATCCTAGTTATTTTAGAGATTGAAGAAACTCAAGCCCACTGAAGTCTAGTGACTTTCCAAGTTTACACAGCTAGTAGATGGTGGAATTGGAATTAGAACCCAGGGCTCAAGTACTCTATCAACTACTCTGCCATGTTGCTAACCTTGGATGACTGATTCTAAGGCTTACTTAGCTTTATGATTATAGATAAGTTACTGAACCTTTCAGCTTTAGTTTGTTTAGCTATATGATAGGGATAGAATTGTACTCTTAAGGTGGTTGGGAAAAAAGCACTTTGTGAAGCTTTGTTCAGTCATTTTTCAGTTGTGTCTAACTCTCCACGACCCCATTTGGAGTTTTCTTGGTAAAGATACTGGAGTGGTTTGTCATTTCCTTCTCCACCTCATTTTACAGATGAGGAAACTGAGGCAAATAGGGTTAAGTGACTTGCCCAGGGTCACAAGTTAGGAAGTGTCTGAGGCCAGATTTGAACTCTTGAAGATGAGTTTTCCTGACTCCAGGCCCAGTGTTCGGTCTACTGTGCCACCTCTATACCCCTGTGAAGCTTAGAGAACTCTATAAATGTGAGCTGTTACCATTTGTTTGACCATTGACCTGCATCTGGGTAACAATGACCTTGGGGCTCTATTTGGTTTATAAACCATAGGCTCCGCTAAAAAATTAAAATACTGTGAATTGAAAATTTTAGTTTGTGCATGAACAGAGTGGTGATTGTTCATTTTGGAACTGGAAGCTACCAACTCTTCCCATTCTTGTTCTTAGACAGTAACTTCGTTGGTTTAATTCCATGATGGGGGCAGCTAGGTGGCATAATAAATAGCATCAGGCCTGCAGTCAGGAAGAGCGATCTTTGTGAGTTCAAATCCAGCCTCAGACACTTACTAGCTGGGTGACTCTGAGTTAGGCACTTCACCCTGTTTGCCTCAGTTTCCTTATCTGTAAAATGAGATGGAGAAGGAAATGGCAAAATACTCCAGCAACTTTGCAAAAGAAAACCCCAAAAACCCAAAACCAAACCCAAATGGATTCATGAAGAGTAGGATACAATTGAACAAAACTTCATAATGGGAGTTATTTCTCTCTTGGCTGTTTGTCATGCTTTAAGGGGTGCCTTCCAATACTCACAAGAAATTCGTGCGTAGACTTCTGGTAGGGATAAGGAAAATGATTCTTGCTTTGTCTCTCTTGGTGTTCAGCTCTTCCAAATACTGGAGAAAGAAAGGAAAGAGAATGTTGGTTGGTTAGGACACCCCTGCTCTAGTATTTCCACAGAATATCTTCTGGCAAGTTGGATGCAGCCTGAGCAACGGGGTGAGGTAGAAAGAGAATAGGGAATCCTAAGACCTCGATTTGAATCCCAGACCTACTACTTACTGTCTGTGTGACCTTAGGCAATCTAATTCTATTCCCTGGGTCTCAGAATCCTCATTTGTAAAAAGAAGATGTTTGCCTACATGGTCTCATAAGGTCTCTTCCAAATGTAAAACACGTGTTTCTTCTACGATTCAACTGTGTGACTCGGGAAGGTCACAACCTCTCTGATCCTTAGTTCCCTCATTAGGGGATCAGCCTAAATGATCTTGGAGCTTTCTAGTTCTAAATCTTTTCAGTATCATTAATCAATTTGTAGAAGCACAGGAAATAAAATATATGAGAGCTAGAAGGTGAGCTTGGAGATCTTCTAGTGTATCCCCTATCCCCTCACCACCTCTAATTTTATTGATGAGGAAATTGAGACCCAGAGAGGTTCAACAGGACAGCGGGCACTTGAACCCCCTTCTAACTCCAAGTACTTTCTATGCTACCATGTAGGTCATTTAGTTTTCATTAAAGGACTGAGCAGTACAGGGGGTGACTGGGATTGGGACACCAAACTTTAATTAACTGGGAACCAATTAACTAAAATGTACAATTAATTTATTGTTCTGTTCCCCCAATCACTCCCACCGTCCTCCTTGGAGAAAGAAGTGGCATATCACTAGAAAAGGAGACATATGAGATTTAGTAAAAACAGCAGCAACAAAACCACCCATAGATCAAAGCCAATATATGTCTTGGGTTCAGCACCGGTCCATCTCCATCTCCTACCCTTTCTCTGTCCCCATCTCCAGGGCTGAACAGTGGTCAGTGATGCTCAGGGAGAGGACCTCAACATCCTGCAAGATTCTCAATCAATTAAAGACAGATTCAACAGGCAGGACTTAATCAAGTGAGTAAGACAATTTAGAAAGTTTTCAATAACAAGTGTTGACAACAAAAATGTCTTTCTGCTCAATCCTAAATTACTTAGACTGACTAGAATTGACTGCAACACTCCCATTTCCCAAGTATTCTGATTTCTGGGGGCTTTATCAAATGTAGGATAAAGAACTTGGAAGTAGAGAGTATAGTATAGTTGTAAGAGTTGTAATCCAATCTCTGACAATTATACTTCTGCCATCATTAACCTCTCTGGGCCTCAGTCTCTTTTTCTGTAAAATAAAAGGATTGGACTGGATGGTTTTTGAGGTCCCATCTAGCTTTAAATCTATCGTTCTTCCTACTTTCTGATCCTCTTCCATCTATGATCTGCTCCTGGAATAAGACAAGACAGATGGGTAATAAGCCATGAGGCCTTGACTCCAAGTGTAATTATATTTATTGAATTTCTTAATGTGCTAATCAGTCATCAAACCTCAAGTGGAACAAGGAGTGATCTGCTGGGATTTCTAAAATGTTTATGATAACAAGCTAACAGAGAAGTTCTTAGCAGCACATATTCATCAATTCTCTTGTCATCAGTGTGTCTTTCTGTCAAGTCAGGGAGATGCCTGTTCCTACTGAGGTCCCACAGGGAGTCTTTTTTTTTTTTTTTGGACAGGATTATTAGGCTGGTAGAGAAAGGAATGTTGTGCATGTAAATTGCCTAGATTTTAGCAAAGCATTTCACAAAGTCTCATAACTATTCTCATGGCAGAGATAGAGAGGTATGGGCTAGATGGGAATATAATTAGGTGAATTCAGGCCTAGTTGAATGGTTGTCCTTAGAGGATAGCCATTAATAATTTGATAGCAACATGGAAGGCACTCTCTAAGTATGGTGCTCCAGGTATTTGTGTTGGGGTCTGTGTTGTTTAACATTTTTATTAATATTTTGAATAAAGGCCCAAATAGTGAGCTCATCACATTTGCAGAGGACCCAAAAATATTTTTACAGCTAAGAATGTTAATGTTAAATTGAATAGGGATAAATTGCATTATTTTGTAGTTGAGATAAAAAAAATCAACTCACAAATAAATAATAAAGGAAGTATGGTCAAATAATTTATCTAAAAAATGGGGGTAGGGTTTGGTGGAATAAATCAAAGGTGTCAAACAGGCAATCTGAGGGCCCTATGCAGGCAGCACCACTGGCTCTTAAACCAGGTTAAAGTAATGGGGAAATATTTAACAAAAACAAAAATACAATAAAATATAAATGACATTATATTTTAGGACTAGGTTAATACGCACCCCCTGGGAATCTTAATGTACAGATTAGTGGTCTCCTTTCTATGTGAGTTTGACACTGTTGGGCTATAGTTACCCCTTCCATATCATGACTTTCCCATTCGTGATTTTGATGTATTGGGGGTTGGCATAAGAAATTAAATGGGAGTTTTGGGGGAGTTTTATGAAAGCTGCGAATGATGTGCAAAGGCCAGCAGACAACACAGAAAAAGTCTAGAAACTCAGAAATGCATAAAATACATATATAGTATTTTTATTGACATTGACTTACACATAGCCTATGACCAAATACTTAACTCAGATTTTATAATAAGATACTATAAACACTCCATAAAAGAAAAAGAAAAAAATTCAGACTTCTTCTCTGTTACAAAGGGAGGGCCAAAAATTTTTATGTAGATTTTTCCAGGTCACAGGGGTGTGGTGTCCTTACCCCCTTGCAATGTGGAAGAGATAACTGTATATTCAGTGAGTTGAAAATACAATATAGCAGACCCCTAAAAAAAAGCTAATGGGATCATAGGCTGCATTGAGAAAGGCAAAGTAAAGACAAGGGAGGGGATAATCTTCCCTGGTCAAATCATATCTGGAATATTGTTTAGGCATAGATTTTAGGAAGGGCACTGTGAAAAGCACAGGGGAGGGAAACCAGGATAATGAATGACCTCGGCATCATGACATATGAGTGTTTCTTGAAAGAACCAGGGGTGTTTAGCCCAGAGAAGATAGAACCTGTTAAGAGCCATGATAATTGTCTTTGGCTATTTGACGGCTTGTCCTTTGGAAGAGTAGAATTATGTTTGTTTTGCTCATCTACTGCATAGGAGCAATGGTTTAAAATTGCAAAGTAAATTTACTTCACAGGGAAAAACTTCTTTGTAATGAGGAGTGTTTTTAAATGGAATGGGCTGCCTTTGAAGGTTGTAGATGCTAGGTGGGCTCAAAGGCCATCTAGTCCAAACCCTCCAATTTATAGAGGAGGAAACTGAGGCCTAGGGAAGTTAAATGAATCAACTATTATTACACAGCCATTATGTTTCAGAGGCAGAATTTGAATGCAGGTCTTTCTGTCAATTTGTTGTTTATTGCAGGGTCATGTCTGAGTCTTTGTGACCTCATTTGGGGTTTTCTTGGCAAAGATACAAGGGTGGTTTGTCATTTCCTTCTCATTTTACAGATGAGGAAACTGAGGCAAACAGGGTGAAGTAAGTAACCCAGGATCACACAGCTACTAAGTGTCTGAGGCCAGATTTGAAATCAGAAAAGTGAGTTTTCCTGACTTTAGGCTCAGAACTCTATCCACTGCACCACTTAGCTGCCCTTTCTGTCTAAAACAAAGTTAATAAAAGCTTACTTACTTATTTATTTTTTTGAGTAAAAGTACTGCATTCCTGATTTTTTGGGTCCCTCTGCTGGTTAGTTATGAGAATAGCAATGTGTCCCTTGGAATACTTGTATTTTTAGTCTATTTGGCTCTCATGCTCATATTACCCATTTGCTGAACACCCAAGATTTTCAGGTACTAGGTAGTTTCCAAAGAAATTAAGAGTGTAATCATGAATAGGGTAGCAAGATGGCATTACAAGAGCAAGGAAAAAATAGTTCCCAAGCTTTGTGAGGAAGTGAGACTGCTGGCTCAGCAGATGCATCGCCTCTTCATTCCTTTCTATTTTCTGTTACTATGCAAAAGCTCCTCTTGGCTGTCTCCTCCTTCAAGCCCTCCTGTTTCCCATGCATCTCTTGGAATGTCTCATTTTTCATTAAGTTCTTTCACGTACAACCCGGCTGCTGTTCCTATCTCTTAGCCTCCTTTTTATCAGGGTTGTGGCCAACATTTTCAGGCCACTAAGCTCTCTTCTAAATCACCTCTACTTGCTCTCATCAGAGACAGAACCACGGAGATGCTTGCTGTTGACATACCTCATGTACTTTGAAAGATCTCTCGGAATGCTTCCTTTTTCTCTAAGGTGTTTTAATGCATATTCCATTTGGCCAGTTTAGATGCTTTCCTGGGTGGGGGTAAAGGGATAGACTAACAGCCAGCATTTATATAGTGCTTTAAGGTTTGCAAAGCACTTTACATATGTTATCTCACTTAATCATCACAACAACCTTGGGAGGGGAGGTAGGTTTATTATTCTCATATGACAGGTGAAGAAACTGAGATTGAACTTGCCCACGGTCACATAGCTAATAAATATTTGAGGTGGGATTTGAGCTCAGGTCTTCCAGATTCTAAGTCTAACACTATCTACTGCACCTCCCAGCTTCCTGATTTGGAGTCAGAATGATTGCTTTTGAATTCCACCCAGTTGGTTACTCTTTATGAGAACTTCTTCATAGAGTTGTGCTCCTATCACCAAACCTATAATTCCATGGATTCATTGAATTCCAAAACCAAAAATTTTCCTCTACCTTTCCTGACCTCCTTTGTTATTAGCTCCCTCCCTGCCCTCTCAAATTAATTTGTGTTTATTTTATTTGTATTTCATACTGAAAGGCAGCATGGTGTTGTAGATAGAACCAGTCTTACAGTCAGGAATCCCTGAGTTCAAAGCCAGCCTCTGAGGCATATTAGCTGTGTGACCAAATCACTTCACCTCTTAGTGGCCTAAGCAATTCTCAGTTCCATATATCGTGAAGTAGGTGGCCATCCGAATTGGTAGAGGAAATTTCTGCTTTGGGAGTTCAATGAATTGATGAAATCATAGGTTTGGTGACAGGAGTATATTTCTAGCAACCAATACAATGACTATGACATGATAGATACTTCATAAAATGTGTTGAGTTGGTATCTCGGCCTCAGTTTCCTCATCTATAAAGGGAGAGGTTTGGACTAGATCGTCTCTGAGGTCCCTTCTAGATCTTCATAAAAAGACCTGATATCTGATAGGCTGAGGCTTTCTTGGCAGCGTCTGGCCTGGCCTGGCCAGATCTGGGTATTGGGTTGAGTTCTGGGCACCACATTTTAGGATACAGATGTAAGGAAGAGGGCTCCCAGGATGGAGAAAGGACAAGTTTGCTAAGGGGTTGGATTCTGGAAAATTCAGCTTCAGAAAACCTCCAGCCTGTGGTAGATCCATTCCTATTCTTAGACCCCCTCCCATCCCCAGTGGTAGATGAGAGGACAAGAATGGGGAGAGGAGTGGAAAAGAGCAAGAAGCGTCGGTCTCACCTTTACTCCTCCTCCGTATGGAGGACCATTCAATGTGAAATATGCCGTGTTGCCTGGGCACAGCAGCCTCTAGGCTCTCATCCACTTTTTCTTCAACCTTGGGAGGATGCTCCTCACTGCCACCTGGCCGGGGATGCGAAATCAGAGACAAATTCCAAGTCAGTCCAAGTTGTTTTCTAAATAGAGGGTGAAATCAGGGAGCAACGGGAAATGAAAATCAAATATGACAGCTGCAAAGGATGAAGCCCAAGAAGGCTCCTAGGGAGGCTTAGAGGAGGATCACTGGGCATCTCATTTCACTTCCTTATGTCTCCAACGGACACCATCCCACTTCTTTTCCTCTCTTGGTTATACCCAGGTCTAAGGGGACATCATTTTGCATGCTGCTTTCTCCAAAGCTGAGTGTCACAATGGAAGGAACTCTGGTCTTGGACCTAGAAGACCCGGATTTCATCCATGCTCTATCTAGCACTTAGTTAGCCTTGCAATCTCCCTGAGCTTTAGCCTCTTTATCTGTAAAATGGAGATAGGTTTTACACTGCCTCTCTTACAGGATTAGGGTGAGGACAATGCTCTATTGTCTATTTTAAATCACTAAATGTGAATTGTTCTTCCTTGGGCTCTGTCTCTGGTTGCTCATGATTCCATTGGTATAGGGAACTCCTCATGAGGAAATCCTCCTACCAATGAAGATGGGCACTGTTCTATAATTATATTCTGAGAGAATAACTGAGAGGTTAAGTGACTTCTTGATTACATCGTAGAATTGTGTCAGAGATGGGACTCAGACAGGTCTTCCTGACTCTGAGGCCAGACCTCTGTCCACTATGCTAACCTGCTTCTCTAGTATTCCCTTTCTACAGAAGCCTCGATTTTGTTTGTCCATGAATTAACTGCCTACTTCTTATTTCTTAAATTTGAACCATCCCACTTTCTTTTTTTTCAAACCCACTGAACATCTCTCCTCCCTCCCAAGCAAGATATCTGGAAGGGGCAAAGAATGTGGGGCTGAAAACATGGGTTCTGAGTAGGGAAATCAACAACTCTGAGAAGGGAGAAAAACAACATTACTCAATTGACCTGAATTAGTGAGTTGGGAATATTTAGGGAAGCAAAATCTCAGGCAGGTTAAGGAAGAGTGAGAAACAAAAAAGCACAGTCGAGGTTAAGAGGGTTTTTTTTTTAAATCTACGTCTGTATGAAAATAAGAACCCAGTGTTATGTTTTGTCAAGGAAAGAAATATCCATTCCTCGGTAGATTTTGCTGACTCAGTGATCTTCTCTTCCTGTTTTAAGAGGGGGAGATGCTTAAATTAAAGAGATGGATCTCTTAGAATGGAAATTCCAGCATGGAGTGAAAGAGGGGAACATGTTCTATGATGGAATGCCATTCCCGGTTGCTCTCAACCCACACTAGGTAGGTGACTATCTACTTTGCCTACTGGTTGGCCTTGAGTAGAACAAGGGAAGCCGCCTATTGGCTCAAATTTCTGGTTATTTTCTCTTGGAACTATGACCTGGGAACTTTAATCCCAGGAGACATAATAGACTTGTCATTATGTCATTTGCTGAAGACCTTGTGAAACCCTTGCTTACTTCTTCCTGTTCTCGCCTTCCCCGTTGTAATCAAGCACACTTTACATGAATCAGTTCCACAATAGGTCCCTGGGCCAGCGTCAATTACAGGTCAGCTATTCATTAACCATCAGCTGGGTTCTCCAGTTTCCAGTTGTGCAATACCACAGCCATGAATCAGATCAGCTTCAAGAGACATTGGGTTGTAACCTGTTGCCTTAAATCCCCTCTACCATGGGAACAATTACACTCTTAACACCTGGTGGCTGCTTAGACTCCAGCTGGAAACTACTACTTTTTAATTTCATATTAATACGATGCTTTAAAACTGTCAAAGTTATTGACCTGTTACGGTCTTTGAGCTGGGGAGGGCAGATATTTTCCCCATTTAACAAATGAGATAAATGAGGTACTTCATATGTTTGTATTCAGACCATTAGCTTGCCCAGAGCAGGACTCCTGAGACCTATGAATATACAGCTATGATTTCATAGATATGATGAACTCCCCATGTGAGGAAACTCCCTCTGCAGTTCAAAATATTAGAGAGTTGTCTAGAGCATGGAGAGGTCACCCAGCTACTATGTGTCAAAGGCTGGATTTGAACCCAGGTCCTCCTAGCTTTGTGGCCTGTTCTCTCTCCATAAGGCAATGCTGCCTCTCTTATATGTAAATGTAAGCTGCTCTCATTATTATTAGGGCTGGTCAATCCCTCATTACACCCAGTATAGGGCTTTGCACCTAGAAAGTGCTCACATTCTGCACTATTTCCTGGAAAAGAGGCTAGTCTTAGTAGTTCAGCAATTCCTCTGCATGCCAGTGGTATTTGAAGCATGGCGCTCCTCCCCAAAGAAGCCTCTGTAGGTGCCCCGATGCAGGGGGCCTTGTGCTGGATCTTGTTCAGGTCTATTTCAGGCCCTGGTGCCCCCCCTACCCAGGAGACTCCAGTATTTTCCCAGGCCAGGATCCAGTGATGCTTACAGGTAAGGGAGAGGCAGTTACGAGTGATAATGATTTGTTGGGAAACATTTTTCTGGAAGAGTGGCCCTCCCACAGCGGCCACACCTGACCTGACTTCTAGCAAAGAATCTATAAAATGCCAACCATCCAGATGTCAAAGGTGACAAAGACCACTTTGAGTCTTGTAGAAAAACACACAGGCTGCAGCAGAGGCTGTGTTTCCTTTCCTTTTGTAACTTCTAAACGGTTCCTTTTGATGAGGGAATAAACGTCCTGTAGATGAGACAAAGGATTCAGATTTTCTTTGCTAAAAAGCCATCTTCACCGACAGGCCACAGGGTCTGCAAGGTTTCTCCTCTGTTACTGGGTTTGGATGTGGCTCTTAAAGCCTGTCTCCTAGACAGGAGCTGGCTTTCTTTCAGCCCCACATCATTCGTTAGAAAGAACAATGGGGAACTCACACTGTGGAGAATCTATGTAGCCACAGCTTGACCCATTAGGCACACCCTCAGCATTACCTCCCTTGCCTCAGCATCTCTTTTGACCTCCTCGCCCCCTGCCTCCATACACTCACATTCAATCCAAGGCAGTTTCCTCAGCATTAAAAGATATGGCCATCACATTTTCCTTCCAAACAGACGTGGGGTCACTGCTTTGCTCAAAATCCTTTAGTGGCTCCCTATTGTTTTTGGATAGAGTACTACTTAGCTCAGGACTTATGGCCCTCCTCAGTCTGGCTCCTAGTTACCTTTTATAACCTCATTTCATGTTCATCTTCTTCACACACTCACATCTTTCTAGCTTTTTTTCCTCCTCACACTCTACATTCCAGCCAAACTCCACTAGCAGTGTGTTCCTTAAATAGGTCTTACTCTCTCCTGCCTCCATGTAACCATGCCTGCTGCCTGTGTGTCTAGAATATGCCCCCTCTTTGTCTCTGGGCATCGAGCTATTTCTCTTATATCAAGGCTAAGCTCAGGTACTACCTTCCCCATAAAGCCTTAGTTGATACCTTCAGCTGAAGGTGATTTCTCCTTCCTCAACTATTGCTAGAGCATTTTTCCTGGACCATTTCTTTGCCTCTGGATCTGAAATCAAAAAGACCTGAGTTTTATTCCAGTCTCAGGCACTTACTAGCTGGGTGATCCTTGGCAAGTTACTTACCTCAGTTTCCTCAGCTGTAAAATGGGGATAACAGTAGCATCTACTTCCCAAGTTCGCTGTGAGGACCAAATGAGATAATATTCTTAAAGTGCTTAGCCTATGCCTGGTCCATAGTAGGTGCTTAATAATGCTTGTTTCCTTCCTTCCCTTCTGTCACATTCTATCTTGTAGTATATTGATTTGTACGCAAGTCTTATTGGCCCTAACAGATTTTTATACCCCTTTAAAATTTTATACCCCTTTATAATTTTATACCCCTTTATAACTTTTCATATTTGTCTTTTCAGCATCTGGCTCAGTGGCCTACGCATAGAATTAAATTTGATTCAAAAAACTTTTATTTACTTATGCCTTGTAAAGAGTAGTCCTTGTGGTTGAGAAAAGAACCATCTCTTTCCATGTTGAAGTCACATTCTTTTAAGCTATTTTTTAGAATATCATAGAATCATAGAATACTAGAGCTGGTAGGGAACATAGAGATTATCCGATCCAGTCCTTTCATTTTATAGATAAGGCTACTGGGGCCCAGAGAGAGAAAGTACTTGATCAAGGTCACACAACTAGTCAGCGGCAAAGCACTGATCCACATTTCTGTAGGGTGTTGTTGTTCAGTTGTTTTCACTTGTATCTGGCTCTTTGTGACCCCATTTGGGGTTTTCTTGGCAAAGATACTGCAGTGATTTGCCATTTCCTTCTGTAGCTTATTTTAGAGATGACGAAACTGAGGCAAATGTCTAAGGTCAAATTTGAACTCATAAAGATGAGTCTTCTTGACTCCAGGCCCAGCACTCTGTCTACCCAGCTGCCCCTTCTGTAGGGTACATTGACTTTTAAACTATGGCTGACATTTCCTAGGGGAAGCAAAGGAAACAGGAGCAAAGAACCCCACAAAATCCCTAGAAAATCTAAGAAAAGGGAAGGCCTGAGCAAAGAGAGAATAAAAGATTGGAGCCATGTCAACGTGGGCACAAGGAATTGTCATCTAATCACTCAGCCAATTCTCAATGTTATTATTCATAATAACTCACACTGCTACATTAGGATTTACTCACAAATCTCATTAACATTAGGATTTACCAAGATTTTCTCCATCAAAACCTTCAAGGACATATAGTGGCAGTATTATTATTCTCCATGCAGTTGATGAAATTGAGGTTTAGAGAGCTTCTATGACTTTACTCATAGCAAAGAACTATTAGAGTCAGGACTTCTGACTCTGGGTCCATTATTCCTTTTATTATTTCCTACTACCTCTTTCTGGAAGAGGAAGAGTATGAATCATTGAAACCCATGAGTAATTCATAGATCTGATTTTAGCTAATATTTTCACCTGTTCACACCTTCTGCCCCTGCACCTTTTCCAAGAGCTGCTTACCAGTAGGCTAATTGGTTGGATTGATTTTTCATCTCCTTTTATATTCTATGCCTATTGGGAAAGATGGAGTGAAGGAGAAGGAAAACTTTTTTCAAAAATATAGCCAATCCATCATCAAATGCTATCAATTTCTTCTTCAACATCTCTCATATCTGTTCTTTCCTCTCTATTCTCACTGTCATGACTTTGGCCCTTGGCTCCTTGTATTTGCATTATTAAAAAAACTTTCTGACCAAATTCTCTGACTCTCCCTTCTCCAATATAACCTATACACTGTCAAATTCCTTACCCTGAAACACCTTTTATCCCATTCCTCCCTTGTTTAGGAAGTTAAAATGGTTTTGTGATCATCTGTCAAACTCCAATTCCTCCACCTAGGTTTCAAGCCACCTTCATCCCCCAATCTGTGTGCACTTGATCTATCCAAATTGTTTCTAACTCTTCTCCTATACAAGCCCTTTATTCCATTGGGTAGGTCTCTTCACTGCTATAGGTCTCGTCCTACTTTTATTCATACCTCCATCACTTTATAACCTGAGTAGACCTTCCTGTCATTCTCTTCTCTGCCATCTAAATCCTACTCATCTTTCTGTGCCCAACCCAACCTCTGTCTCTTCTATGAGGATAGGAAAGAGAACATCTACCCCCTTCTAGGAAGATAGGGGCCCCATATTGCCATCCACAGTAATCCCTCAGTTTTCTGCATGTCTTTGCCACTTAGAATCAAAGACGTTTCAGAGTTGGAAAGGACCTCAGAGATCATCTATTCCAACCCCAACGTGAAGTATGAATTTTTCCACTGCTTAATATGCTCAACAGGTGTCATCTCACATCTCTCTAAAGAATTGTTGGGTCAGGATACTCCTTCCTTCCCAAGGCAGACATTTCTGCTTTTGGACAGCTCCTACAGTTGTTGAAAAGTCTGTGGTCCTGACTTAGAATCAGCAGCACCCTCTTCAATGCTGAATTATTCACCATGTGTTACCCGTTTCTCCTCAATTAGATTATTAACTCTTTAAAAGTGGTGTCTTCTCTTGTATTTCCTCATAGCACCTACTATAGTGTTGGATCTGGATCTTCTGATATGGAGGCCAATACTCCTATTATGCTCTGCTACCACATTTTCTAGGAGAGAAAGTGTGTAAATCATTGAAATCACAAATAATTCACAAATCTATTTTAGCCAGTAGTCAATATTCAGAACATCAAATAGACCCTTTGAAAATTAAATGTTGTCTATTTTTAGGCAGTAAAAGCAGGAAGATCATCAGAGAACTAAGATGTTAGCACTGGAAATGACTTTAGAAATCATCTGGTCCCAACTACTTATATTACAGATGGGGAAACAGGCCCAGAATGGTTAAATGATTTGCTTGAGGTCACACAGTTAGTTAGGGACAGGGCTGGGAGTGGAACCCAGGCCCCTAGACTCCTAATCCAGTTCTTTCTACTAGACCATGATATACACATAGTAATAAGAGTAAGGTACCCAGTTACAATCTTGCAAACCAGTGATGGATGTAGGGAACCCTGCTTATGTCACATGGGTCAGTCTTTTAATAAATCCTTAGGATAGAAGGTACAGGCTGACTAGGCTTCAGAGCCTTTTTAGATTAAGCAAAGAGGAAGATAAGAAAGGGGCACTTTTGGTAAAGATAACATTTAATTCAAGGAGACCCTGGGGATTTGGGGGACTCCTAAGTGTTTAAAGCACACTAGAAGAGCTCCAGGGGCATCCTAATTCTCTTAAGCTTCTCAGACTTACTCAGATCCATCATCCTATGAGACAACATAGTGAGGCAGAAAGTGTTGGACAGGAGTCAGAGACCTAGGTTCTAATCTCAGTTCTGCCACTAGCCAGCTGTGAGACCTTGGATGAATCACCTCACTACTCTGGCCCTCATTTTCCTCCTTTGTAAAATAACAATAACAACAACAACAATAACAGTAATAATAATTGGCTAGCATTTATATAGAGCTTGCTACATGCCAAACACTTTACAAATATCTCATCCGATCCTCACAACAGCCTTGGGACGTAGGTGCTATTGTTACCCCATTTTGCAGGAAAGTAAATGGACCTAGGTTAAGTGACTTGCCCAGGGTCATATAGCTAGTAAATGTCTGAGGCTGAATTTTAACGTGGGTCTTCCTGACTCTAGGCCTGGTGCTCTATTCCCTGTACAACACAGCTACCTCACGAAAGGAGTTGGATTCAACAAGCTCTAAGTTCTCACTCAGCTCTCAAACTCTGTGCTATATGGTTTTCCTCTGAGTTGTCTGCAAGTCCCCAAGGCCCAAGACCATGTGGCTCAGTGAAAGAGGGTAACAGGAAGCAACAAACCTTTCTCCTTTCCCTGCCGGTGAGTTGGAGCGTCCTGCTGGGAGGTGAGTCCTTTCTCTGTCCTGAGACCTTGTCCTTGGGCTCCCTTCAGCAAGACACCACCAGACCATTGGGGGTGTTGAGGTTGCCGCTTGTCAGCACCCTTGCCCTGGATGAGGGTGGTCCTTCCAGCACTCAGCTTCCAAGTGCCTCCTCCCTAGACTCTCATCCCCTTGCCTCTGAATCACTTTATCTCATTCTCTTACTTAGTTACTTAAAAGTCTCCTTGCATCCTCTTAGCTCATGCCTGGAGCATCTCTGCCAATGGGTATTGGGTACCATGGAGGAGGAGAAGGAAGAACAGGGGATGGAGGGAGAGGGGAAACGTCCTCTTTGCAGTTTACCAGCTTGCTATTATTTCTTTCTCTCCCTTTTTAGTCTTCCTGTCAAGTGACAATTTCCTAAACTCCCTTGGCACTGTAGGCTTTTGTTACCATGGTCTCCCTATTGGTTTAATTCACCAGGTTTGCTGGGGTAAGCAGCTTTTCTTAAAGGGGTAGTGCCCTTGACTAGTCAGCTTGATGTGCCATCCCCAGCTGGCATATTACATCCTGACTACTTTCTTTGCTAGCAAAGGGTTTCAGGATGATTCTGGTCCTAGTAATTGCCCCTCCTCCTCCCTCTCCCACCTCAGGGGGGTCAATATACAGCCTCAATAAGCTCCTTTAATTCCTTTCTCTAGGCGGGGAGCAGAGTTTCCTTGCTTTCCCCAGTGGAAATTTCTGCCCAGTCCTATCCCTAAGGTGCCTTGTACCTAATGCTGTGGAAAATTTCAGCCTTCTCCTCCTTCTGAATACTGCTACCCCTTCCTAAAGAGAGCTGTCCAGGATGCTGGACTCTTGGATCTTTGTAGATGAGGCTTTCACCATGAGCTCCTGATGGAAATCTAGGTCTTCTGCCTCAGGAAAGAGTGTCCCAGAGATCTTTATATTAGGGAAGTCCACTGCCTCCTCCCAGTTCCCAAAAGGCTGTGTGCTTGGGCATGCTGGGGACTTGGAGATGAGGCCCCAATCTAAACATATTTTGTTTGGTTTCCTGGGCTCTATGGGGCTACGCATCAGTTGCCTAGGGCCTGGGAACATGGCAATAATTGGGATCAGGGTGGCCTACCCAGATTTAGAGTCTTGGCATTAGATACACCTGAGCAGGCAACCTCCAAGCAGGCCCAGCTGACGTCAAAGTCACATCTCCCACCTCACTAGTTTGTGTGGAATTAGTGAGGAGAGGGAGCTGGGCATGGGGGACATGCCATGGAAAGAAAGAAAAACAAACAATCTGGAAGGACCAAGAGCTGGCCCAACATTCCAAGGAAAGGAGGAGAGCTGCATTTAGTGTTGGTCCAGATTCCCTAGACAGTGGCAAATGCGGCAGCTTCTTCCATGTCATTTATTCTAGATCTGAAGTCATTTTCCAGGCCCCCCCCCAAGTCTTTGTTGCTTTCCTAGTGATCTTCAAGCCCACAGCAAAGATACCCTGCTTGATTCAGCTCTCAACAGCATTCCTTTCTTCTGTCTTTGCTTCCATTTTTCTAGTGGCTTCAGCCTTCTTTGCCCAACCCTGACACCTGAGGTGATATCCTCATTCCAACCCACTTCTGGAGCCTTACATGGCAATGGAGATGGGATCAGTTTCCCAGTTGCTTGTTAACTAGGTTATTCACTCCCAGCAGTGACTCTAGGGATGCCACCTTTGAAAGCATATAAGCCTTCTGAAAAGGCCAGAAATAATTACCTCCAGAAAAGTAATCTAGAGAGTTCCAAGGGGTTGAAGGATTCTCTTTTTGGACTGAAGAGAACAAGGTTGTAAATAGCCATAAAACATGCAGGGCCTGGTCATTGGAAAGCCAAGCAGGGGAGAGTAGAAGGGGGTCTGAGTCCCTTTTCTAGCAGGTCCTGCAAACTTCTGTGCTAGATGGAAGGGACTGACCCTAGCAGCCTGAGGCTCCTTGCTCCTGAAAGCTTGTAGTGGATAGATTCAGAATCAGGAAGCTCTGGGGTCAAAATATTGCCTTAGATACCTACTAGTTGTATGACTATGAGAAAGTCACTTAACTTTTCTGAGCCTTTTTCTTCAAATGGGGATAACAAAAATAACAGTCTTCCCCACAGGCTTGTTGTGAGGCTCAAATGAGCTAATGTCTATTGAACACTTTGCCAACTTTAAAGTATTATTTATATGTCATTTGAATTATGAAGTAATGGAATCTTGAGATTTCCATGTAGGAACAGACTTTAGGGAGATTATCTAAGTTCCTTATCCCAAAGATGAGGACACTGAGGAGATCAGAAGTTAAGTGATTTGCCAAGGTCACACAAATCACAGCTGGTGGACTGGGAATTTAAACCAATTCTTCTGGGTCTTTGGATCCAGTACTCTTTCTATTACTCTGCACCTGCTTTAGCAGCATTTTATTTAAGATCTTTTAAGACCTCACCAAACAGTGCATTTTCCTCTTCAGCGAAACCCTCTAAAGTTGTAGGAGGTGGCTGCTTTTACTGAAGACTAGTAATTCTACATGGGGCTGATTATGAAAAGGTAAAACAGAATGGAGAGAGCCAGATCCTCCTTTGTTTCTTTCCATGGACATAAATACTGCCAAGTATCCTTTGCACTGGAAGAGTACTGGGGAGGCGAACGCCCCCTAGAGAACTTATTTTGGAGTTACTAAGGATAAGATGGCTTTTCTGAACTTTTCCCCTTCTGAGCCATTTCTGGGGACAAGAGGTAAGAGGTTCCTTTTGGAGGAAGAAGGCTTTACTTGTCTCATAACAGAATAACTAAAGGGAAATAAAAAGAATGGTCTAAAAACTTGCACAAAAATCAAACACCTTTGAAGTTGCTAAATGAGACTATAGTTTATTGGGTGGAAGTCAGGTTCACAATATAGTGGCCAGTCCCACCAAAGTTTTAGGACACCAATTCTTCTCATAGTCTTCCTACCCACCAAGCCCTCAAATAACTTGCAGATTCAGGTAGAAAAATAAACAAGCCTATAGGTCACAAGCCAATTATAGTAATCACAACAATACATGCTAGGAAGAAAGTTCTTGAAAGGACTTTAATATTTTAAAGGGGATAGGGTGTTAATGTTTTTCTCTGGTGTTCTCTGGTCACTTTAAAAAATATACATCCTGTTGTTATGAGGGGGCAAGATGGGGTAAGGGAAGAGAGGAATTTCATTGGCAAAGCCCGATTTGTACACACAATAGTTTTAAGTGCTTTGATTGAAATGGCCCTAGTGCCTAACTAGCTATGAAGTGGCTAGTGGGGTCATCCCTGAGAAAAATTGTGAAGTTAGCAAAATTTGTCTTTGTCTTTCTCAGTCCCTTCTATAATTTTCCTTGTAATTTCAGTGGTAGCCTCTACCTATCCCTTTCTAAGTTATTATCTGTTGTCAAAGAATCATGGACTCTAAGAGTAAAAGGTGCTTTAGAGGTACTTTAGTTTAAGCTTACCACCCCAAAGAAGGAATCCCTTTTATAGCATTCCTGAAGAGGGGGTCATTTAACTTCTTCTCAAACATTTTCATTGATGGGGAATCCACTAGCATTCTGAGGCAGCTTCTTCTATTGTTGGACAGCTCCAATTATAATGGAGTTCTTCCTTCCTCATATTGAGCTGAAATCTGCCACCCTGTCATTTCCACACATTGGTCCTAAGTTCTACCCTATAGGCTGCAGGTAGCCTTCAGGCCACATGTGGCCTTCTAGGTCCTTAAGTGCAGCCTTTTGACTCAATCAAAATTTTACAGAACAATAAAGGACCTTAAGGACCTAGAAGGCCACATGTGGCCTGAAGGCGTCGAGTTCCCCGCCCCTGCTCTAGAGCTACATAAAATGAGGCTAATTCCTCTTCCAGAAGACAGCCATTTCAATATAACTATGTCTGCCATTAGTCTTCTGTTTTCCAGGTTAACCATCCCCTGTTCTGTGAATGATTTCTCTTAGAATTGCATTTCTCATTGTATGCTCGTCATCCCACTCTGGATAAGCTCCGGCTGAAACTTGGTGCCCAGAACCAAATATTTTCATGTCCTCATGCTCTCTCTACCTCTTCCTTATCAAAGCTAGCTCTTGAGAAAAGACCTGATAAACTCTTTCATTATAAGGTATAAAGGAGCCATGATACTTAATTTATTACCCTTCTCAGGAATATTTGTATTTTTGCCAGAAACAAAACCTGAAGCCAAAAGAATGAAACTATAATCATGAAGAATTCATGAGAAATTGGGATAATTTTAGAATAATAGAAGGAGGCACTCCTGTGCATTTGCAATTGGCAAGTGAATGTCTACTCTGTCCACATGGGCAACCAATGCTATGGGTTAGTCCAGTCAAGATGGTTGAATGGGTTTCATCGATTTTTGAGGGGGATGAGGTGAGGAAGTCAGCAGAGACTTATGGTAACTTAAGTCCTCTTCTTTGTTGTGGTTCCCTAAGGTATGGTTTTCAATGAATCAAAACACAAGATAAATTTTAGAAGGCTCAATCCATTGGTGTTCCTCTATTTCAGAAAAGCCTACAATAGGTCTTTGACCATATACCTCATGCCCATGTGGGGAAGACATCCCCTGAATAGGATTGCCTTTGAAGGTTGGATTCTGAGTGAGCTAGGATGACTTTTAAACATCCAAGGGTGTTTGGAGGAATGGCAGGGCAGTGGGACTACCACATCATGAAGATGAGGGATAGCAGTGTGTAGAGGAGGGAAGTCTCAATGATATCATATGGAAACCACCAATCCCAGGAAGCCCTTTTTCTTGGCTCTATGCAGTGGACTAGATTGTTGGGAGTTTGTTTGGCCTGTAGGACAGGAGTTGACTTATGCTATGTGGGAGAGGCTGTCATCTAGTTTTCCTTTTATTGGTCAGAAGAAATTCATGAATCCTATCTTTCCAGATGACCTTTTAAAAATTATAATAATATTTCCTTTGGCAAGTCAAACCATTATCTAACAATCCAGCAGCCTAGTCAATTTATTCTTCCACCTAACAAATTGATGAGGTAACTTTCTTCCCATTACCAACACCCTCATGCATAAAAGAATCCTATGATTGAGTTCATATATGTAATCCTGCCATATAGAGAGATATTGAAAGGTTTCTGAATGCAAAGGTTCTGCCAGACATACTGGACATTTTTCCCCTGCAGAATTGAGTTTCCAACTTAATTAAACTTGTTTCTGTCTGAGGTTGAAGTGGGAACTTGAAATAAAAAACAGGCATCTGACAGTATGCCTTATAAAAGACAAACTGTTGAGCTAGAATGGAAAGGATCTAGGGGTGGGGTAGGGGGTAAAAGGGCAGACCATGATTTTTTCCAAAGGAGTTTTTATAGTGTTTCACATCCAAATATTTCCTCTTGTCTGGAAACCTAATAAAAAGCATGACTAATAGAAAATATTCAGTTCAGACCAAATGTTTTGGGTCTGCTCTGAAAGGGGTAGTGTCGTTTCTCACCCAGTGAGGAATCACAACAAGAAAAGGTCTGTTGAGCCTTGTCAATGGGCTAGCCTTATGAAAAGGTAGATGAAGGACTTTGTCATCTGGATTGGACTTTGAGGTAATAGAGTTCCTTGCATAAAAATGTTCCCTTGTTGCCTATCTCATGCTAATATCTTCATTCCTTTGCTTCTTCAAGGCTTTTTACTCTTCTAGAATCCCTTGTTCAAATTCAAATGTACCAGGGAAGAATCATGCCTTATACTGTTTTTAGCTGACATCTTAAATCCAGGCAATACCTTATCAAAGAATGGTGGACAGCCACTCAAGAGTAAGACTGGGACACGGAATGGATATGGGGAGGATGGGATTGTTGGAAGCAGAGATTTTGGCAAGGGAGACTGGAAGGCAACAAAGACAAAGCCACTTACTCACAATTTAGCTGAGGGCCTTTCCTGGTGCTAAGAACTCCACTGAGGGTAGCCTTTGATGCAATTCTGAGGTCCTGACTCTTTCTGTCATTTCTGGAGATTATATTTAAAAAACAAACACTATCTTCTTTCCTTTTCCTGCTACCTCTGAACAAAGGTAAGTGAGAGACTAAGAATATTAGTACTTCTTTCTTCATGGCTAGACCTAAGAGTAGGGCAGGACTGAAGTAAACTATTCACAAACCTAGATTCCAAGACTTTTTCATTCGTATCAGAGTTAAAAATGAAATATACCTGTTTAGTAATTTATACTTTTAAAAATGCTTATACATTCAATATTTCATTCATTTCTCATGAGAATTCTTGACTGAGAGGCAGGCACATACTAGTATATTCATTTGGCAGATGAGGAAATTGAACCTCAGAGTAGTTTAGTAATTTGTCTAAGGTCACACAGCAAATTTGTGCTGAAGAACCCTGGAGTGCTGACCAGGATACTGTACTCTCTATATCATAGTATGTTCCCTCTATATTGCATGCTCAATGCAACATAGTCATTATTCAACTAAAGTCCACAAAAGGCTAGGCAATTGTGAATGTCTGGGGATGGAACTCCTCTTGGACTGGAATCTCTAATCTCACTATTCTTTGTCCTATTTCTTAAAAATTTAGTCACCCTGGATATGAGGCTACCTTAGTTTTAATCTATTTCTTGCCCCAGTATTTAAAAATGGGACTTAATGTGATGGATGCTAGACTTTCAGGCCCGTGTTGTTAGATCCATAGCATGAGCCCTGTCTGGACTCCCCCTCATTGCATTTTATTACAGGTAAAGATTGAATTCAGGTTAATGGCAGGGAAGGACAATCATAAAATTAATGAATGAAGGTCTACTGTTAAGGCTAAGATCACAAATTTTTGAGTTGGCATGCACTTTAGAGATTATCTACTCCAATTCCCTCACGTTAAAGCTGAGGAAACTGAGGCCCAGATAGGTAGCATCTTGCCTCAGGTCACACAGGAAGTAAGTAGCAGGCTAAGATGTGAGTCTTGACACTTCAGATCCACATCCAGCATACTTCCCTGAGCTGCTCCTTGGTTATAAATGACATGCTGTCTCTTTGTTCTATCACTAATGTTCTATCAATAATGATCTTTGATTAAAATGGAAGTTTCTGTAATTCAGTTTTAATTTTTCATATCAGACTCAGTCAACAACTTCTTAGACTGACAACTACAGCCAAGCATTTGACTTATAGCATTTGACTTAAGCTAACAAATGATTAACATCCCCAATAGATACATAAACAGGATCCTGATTCATGAACTTGCTGATCGTTCCTCCCTGCTACTGAGAATTGGCTGGTAATTCTCATCTCTTCAAAAAAATTAAAAAAAAATACATGTATAGATAATCACTTCAATTTTTTAGACTTCTTCTTTTTTTTTTTTTTTTTTTGGTGAGGCAATCGGGGTTAAGTGACTTGCCCAAGGTCACACAGCTAGTACGTGTCAAGTGTTTGGTCTGAGGCCGGATTTGAACTCAGGTCCTCCTGACTTCAGGGCTGGTGTTCTATCCACTGAGCCACCTAGCTGTCCCTAGACTCTTTTCCTGGTTCAGAACTGCTATGCAAAGTTAGCCAGTTCTGGCTTAAAACTTGTGAACCAGGATGGAATTTTTCCCTTTACAAAGGAAACCTTTTCTGAAATTCACATATATGCTTTCTATCTTGATTTATACATGTGTGCCACTATCTCCCCGGTGATTCCATATAGATAGAGAATCAAGCTTGATTTTATAACATTTACTCTCTGGTTAAATACTCCAATAGGATTGTATCTTAATCATCTTGCCAGAGACTAAATAATGTCTCTGTTTTAAGTCAATGGACTTTTAAATGCCCTCCTTAATTTTAACTACAGCAACCTCATTACTAGCTCCCACTAATATAAGATGATGAATGGCTGTGGGGAATTAAGGGGAAAGAGGGAGGAAAAATCATCTTCAATGAAAAGTGAGTTATGGATTTTTGTTTAGTGGGGGGGGTTATTACAAGAGTATGAGATGGTAAGGGAGGTTAGCATCATGGGATGGAATAGTTGACTTGCATGGGTTTAACATCTGAAGGAGCAGACAGGGGAGAATACAGAAAAAGCACATTTTTTTTTTTTGATGGGGCCCTGGCTAGTCACCAGTGGGGCATTTCTCTTCTTCCACGCTTCTCACTGTCAGGTAGTAGATCCGGTTGGCTTCTGGGTATGTAACTTTGCTGAGTGGCAACTTGTAGATGGCAGGGTTGTTGGTTGTTAGAAGCAAAAAAATGAGGGTTGAGAGGCAGAAGGGCCATGTGCCGGGTGGCAAGCCAACCTGAAAATAAGCATATCAGGTTTAGGGAGTCAGTGCTGCACTTTTTGATTTTTCTGATGGGAGGGGGGGGCCATGGGATGGTTGTCCATCCACAGTGGATACTTGGGAAGGGCATGAGGAAAGAAGGGAGTAACCCTCCCCTCAGCGGACAGATGGGTCCTATCAGGATGCAGGGTTGTAAGAACTATGCCACAAGATCTAAGGTCCTGGTGTCTTTGGTCATTTGTTTTCCAGGATTTTTCAGTCCATCGCATACACGGGCACTTTATTAGGATGCTCCAGAGAGATGTTTCTCATACCATTCCCTTCCAACCACATCTTACTTATGCGCACACATGCATGCAAACACTTTCGAGGCACAGTGACAGATATGCCTCATATTTTAAGCTTAAACAGAAACATGGACACAACCATAAATATCAAAAGTACATATATGGATGTGTATGTCTATACAGCTATACATATGTACCCATATAAATATACACATAGGCACACATACATAAACACGCACACACAGATGTCTACACATATGCACAACCATATAAAGCACCCTCCCACCGACATAAACACACAGAGACAGACACAGGAACCCATAACCTTCCTGCTAACCCTCAATTTTCTGTATCATACATTGAATGGAGTGAGGTGGCCTAGATCACCACAAACTTCCTGGGAGACCTCCCTCCACAATGTACTGAATATCCGTCTTCCACTTCAGGTTCTCACCCAGGGAATTCCAGACTTACCACTGCCATCATGTTGGTGAGAGCTGCTCCCATGTAGGCACAGAATAATGCTGGGAAGAGAAGATTAATCAGTCAGAGAGAGGGAGCTGGTAGGAGATCCAGTTATCCACAGCCTTCTTCCCGCAGGATGGAGTCAGGCTGCGCAGCCCTGATCCCCTTTCCTTACCTACACACAGAGAACTGGGACACTGGCTGAATGCACTCACTTCCTCTTTTTCAACACTTGTTGATCATGGATTTAGAGATCTAGACCCACATGGGACTTCAGGGGGCCCTTTATTGCAACCGTCTAATTTTATAGTTAAGTCTGAGACTCACATTGCTTAATATCAGATATTGGGCAAGTCACTTGTCCTCTCAGTGACTCAGTTTCTCATCTTTAAAATAAGCATTTATTAAGCACCTACTATGTGCCAGGCACTGTGCTAAGTGCTTTACAAATATTATCATATTTGGTCCTCAAAACAGTCCTGGGAGGTAAATGCTATTATTATTCCCACTTTAGAGATGAGGAAACAGAGGCAGGCAGAGGTTAGGTGACTTGCCCAGGATCACACAGCTAGTAAGTGTCTGAAGCTGGATTTGAACTTGGCTCTTCCTGACTCCAGGCCTGACATTTTATCCACCTCACCACCTGACTGGGTGATTTAGTCTAGGTGGTCCTTCTCAGCTCGAAGTCTTCTCTTTTCTGTATTCTCTTGAGGTCCTAGCGTACATAGGGTTGATCATACAGTAGGTATTCTATATATATTTGCAGCCTACTGGATGTCTCAAAGCATGTTCTCTACACTGTCTGTGTCCACAGGCTGAGTCAAGAGTGGTGATGCCTTAAACATTCTTACTGCTGGTAATATTTTTGAAGCTTCTTCAAACATGTTGCCTTGTTCATCTATACCACTTCTTTGGGAGGCAGATTGAGTAGGTATTATCTCCATTTAACAAATGGGGAAACCAAGGCCCACAGAGTTGAAGTGATTGCCCCAGAGTAATACAGATGGTGAGTGTGACTTCTCTGGGCCTCAGTTTCCTCATCTGTAAAAGGAGGGAGTTGGACTGAATGGTCTCTACGATTCTTGCAACCTCTAAATCTATGATCCTGCATATGTATTTTGTGGCTGAGGAAAGAATAACTAGGATGCCCTTGGCCTTGGAATCCTAGGATACCTACCGCAAATGAGTGCCAGGACGTGTGTCTGCCAGGTGAGGGCGTAGAACATGCCACCGATGGCAACACAAGAGAGGACACAGTTGTAGCTCCACAGACCCATGTAGATGGTGGCAAACGGTGTGGCCACTGTCAGGGCTGTGAACAAGATGGGGTATTTTCAGCAGGCCCTGAGTCCCTGAGACATGGCCTGGCCTAGCCCGGGGTGTGAGGGGGGTGGCAGTGAGGAACTTCATGAGGGTGACTGTTGCATTCTCCTCCTCTCCCCCGCCGCATCAACAGCCACAGGGACAACTTCAAATGTCACCCCAACTTACAAACCCGGAAACTGGAGGAAGGGAAAGAAGCCAAATGACTTCACTGCCTCCCTCGACCCCATGCTCTGGCTCCGCTACTCAACGTTTCTCATTTATTGGTCACAAGGCAATTCATCTTTTCTAGGAAAAGTCTTGGATCAAAACTCTTCCAACTGAAGCCAAATCCAAATTTGGGGCCATTCTCATTGCTATTGCAGACCACTCCCCTGCCTACAATACCTTGCTTTCTCCAGTAAATCTCTATTCACTTTTAAAACTCAGCTCAAAACTCCACTCTCTAGGAAGCCTCCTAGATTTACTTTCCTTCCTGTCCCTCAGCCTGTGTGTTCCATTTGCATTAGATTTCCTGGCTCAAAGCTTTGTAAGTCTTCAAGTCTTTTTTTTTTTCTTTCCCTGTGTGTGTATGCGTGTGTGTGCGCGCGCTTGCGTGTGCATGCTTTGTCTCTCCAACCTGATCGCTGGCTTCTTAAGGGAAGAGACTCTATCTTCATTTAATTTCACATCCTTTTGCAGTGCCTAATATGCACCGACTGGTCACTCAATATAGAAAATGAGCGGCAACCTCCCCCATAATTTTAAAGGCGACTCTTCAGAGAACTGGAATGAGGGGCAAGAACAGCTCTTGGTAAAAATAATCCCGTAAAGATGTAGGCAAGTAGATTCACCCTACCTGCTAGCATGCCCACAGCGGAGCCAATAGCTGCATGGAGACAGATGAGTGGTGAGGAAATGAACAGGGCCACCAGGAAAACGCCGCCTGTCCAGGGGTTGCTGCAGCCGTACACCTGACCGACCCCAACGGGAATGGCTTGTAAGAGCTACAAAATCAACAGAAATGAGGGCAGGTCACCACGGAGCATGGACCGACACACATGTGTGCTGCCTGGGCCACACCTTGGGGAAGTGATGAAGTGGAATAGGAGGGTGATTCTGGGCCCCACTTGTGGGAAAGAAGAGCTCGCTAACAAGGGCCACCAGCTCTTCATTCTGCCAGCGCTCAGGCATTCCCTCACCCCAAGCATGACTCTTGGACAGCTTGAGAAGGACAAGTTTCCAAACACCACAGGGCTTTCATCTTGAGAGTGAATGTTCAACCCAAAAATGGTATGATAGAGCTTCTAAGGCATGGAAGAATCTCCTTAAATCCTTGATAACTGGGGAGTCCTAAGGGCTAGAAGAGAATTTTGAGGTCATCTAATCCAGCCTCTCTTTTTTTTTAATTGGGGAGGAAGCTGAGTGAATTGATTTGCCCAAAGACACATAGCTGGTAGCAGTGCCAGGGCCAGAACCCAGGGCTCAGCAGGGCAGGGATCGTTTTGCCTTTTTTTTTTCTTGTATCTTTAGTGCTGAATAGAGTCTCTGGCACAAAGTAAGTGTCTAATCAATATTTGTTTATGACCTGATTTGACTTTCCTCTTCAATTTCTCAAATGAACCATGGTTAACCACCAACCATAACTTACTGAATGGCTACTGAGTGACTATTGCTAGTCTTCTTCTAGATTCAGTGAGGGATACAAGAGAAGGCTGCTTCCTTCTTGCCCTCACAGAATTTACAGACCTGTTGGGGAGTCAACACGTGAAACATCCAAGGACAATAGAAAGCATTCCAAGGTTCTTGAGGAGGAGCGTGGCAGGATAGAAGCTAAGAGGGTGAATAGACTAGACTAGCCTGAAGTGGGAGATGAGGAAACTGAGACACAATAGTGGCAATACAAGAATATGGCAATGAGCAGCTCAACTGGTATGGTGGAATCCAGGGACCAAAGAAATGGATAAGAGAGATACTTTAAGGAAAAAATTAACAGTATAAAATGTCATAATTGGAAGAGAATTTGGAATTGGGGGAATCCAGTCCAATATGTATCTGAATAATCATCCCCTCTATACTATCTTCAACAGGTGGTCATTTACCATCTACTTGAAGGCTATCATTGATGGAGAACTCACTACTTCCTGAAATAACCCCTCAAGAAGCCTACAGTCTGTTGGAAAGTAAGATATTGAAATTCTGACCATAGTAATACTATACTGCTCTAAGTAAATAAGACAGAACTTTTCTTTCTATTTTGGTCCTGAGGATGGATAACTAACATATTCACACATGAATCCACATGCATCCATATACCACCCCACTGCTGGGGTTTCTACAGGAGTTAGAATCTGTAACATCCCCCTAGCTCTTAATTTCTTGCTTTCTTGTTATTTCTTGAAAAATTCTGATTCATCTCCTATCCACTTCATGAAGTTAGAAACCAGTTTTACACTCGTGCAGTCCACTTTCTAGCCTGCAGAGGGCTTGTCTTTGTGGTCTGTCCTCACTCAGCAGAAATGAATGGGTAGCAGCATGGTATCATGGAAAGACCATTGAACTGGGAATTTCTGAGACCTGGGTTTTTATTCTATTTCTGCTACTAAGTAGATGTGTGACCTAGGGCAAGTCAGTCCCCCTCTCTGGGCATCAGCTTTCTTATTTGTAAAATGAGGCATTTGGTCTAGGTGACCTCTAAGGTGACCTTCCTAGTATTCTATGAATCTGTGAATGCTGCTCTTCTTTCCACGATCTGATTGGAAACTCTCTAGGGACAAGGACTATGGGTCCTCCTCCATCTCCTTCTCCTTCTCCTCCTCCTTCTTTTTTCCTCCCATTAAGTGCCTAGTACAGAGCTGGATAGACTACAGACAGACCTTTCGAATGATGTGGTCTGAAGGACATGGAGTTGAGGACTGAGTGCATTCTAGGCATGGCGGACAACAGGTACCATTGCACATGGACAGGAAATGGCATATCATGTGTGAGGAAAAGCAGGAAGGGCATTCTGGTTGTAACACAGAGTGGGTGAAGAAGAAGGATGGACAATATGGCCGGACAAATATTTGCTGACCCTCAACTACAGGCTGTGTGAATTAGTTGTATGATTCCCTTGGAGCCTAAAGCCTGATTTTTATTAGGGGCCTCTCTAACTTCTTTTAGGGCTTCTGTTGGAAGGGCCTGTGCTAGCTGGCAAGACCGGCCTAGGGAGCCTTCCAATATTCAAACACCATTTCCTGGCACTGAGAAAACACTATGTACGATAATGAGGAACTCTGCTTAGGCCCGAGGAATAGTCTAGAGAACTACTAAATAAACACCCCATGCTCCCAGTCCCTTGCCAATGTCCAAGGAATGTGGGATACAGAGGGGATCCAAAATCCATTCCTTGAGCTGGAAACAGAGGTTTTTTATGAGGTTTTAAGCCCAAGCGGGCAAGAATGAGAGGAATGAGAGGACAAGTTGCTTTGGAAGAGAGCCTGTGTTTGCCACCCCCATTGTGATTCATATTTCGGCGTGGTCAGCTGTGTCAGGGGCTGTTCTTCCCAGCCTGGTACCCCGACACCCTGGTGGGAAGGGCAGCCAGCTGTGTCTTGGAAATTTACTGAACACTACCAACCTTCCAAATATGTCCTTCTCTCTATACCTAACCCTTCATGAATTCTCAACTTAAGAAAGATGAGGAAAATAAAAGAAAAAGAAAAAACTGAGCAAGTTCCACCTTTATTTTAGAGAGAAAGTGCAGAAAAATGGCATTATCATATCAGAACTAGACAGAACCCTAGCTCTCACCTAAACCAAACAATTCTTCCTACAGAAGCAGAAACTGAGGCAGAGAGAAGCAACGTGACTTCCCTAGTCACATAGGTAGTAGGGAGCAGAATCAATACTCAAACCTAGGATTTCTGGGTATGATTCCAGTGATTTTTAAATACCACGCAATACTGCTTCCCTGTGGTTCAGGGCCCAAATTGTCCAGTTGAAAGAGAGTAGTGGGTGTTAGCTGCATTTTACTACCTCGCCTGGCATTACAGACCTGGTAGGGGTGGAGCCTATAGTAGGATACAGTGGAAGAGCTGTGTTTTTCATAGCCCTAAAACGATGGAAATGACCTGCAGCTTTTGCTCATTCTGACCCTGGGGTTAGGTGGGAAGTGCAGGACATACTTTGAATAAACAACTTCCAACGATTAAGTGGACCCACAAAGAGACACAAGTCCCTTCTCCCCGCCCACTCTGATCCTGCATCCCACCTTGGCAATTAGAGTTTCAGTTCACAAAACATAATGTCCCCTTCAATTCTGGGATGTGCGGCTTTTCCAACTTGGTCACAGGTACATGTGGATAACTTTGATTGTGAGTTCTTGGAGAGTTGCAAACATGTCTTCTATTTCCTTAGTACTCCCAAATCCTCTCTGCTAAAGTATCTAGTATGGGGTTGGGCACATTCTTCTCTGGAGCAAATTAATGAATTTAATCATCATTGATAGTAAATATCAGATAAATATCAATTTATCTCACTTTAATCATTTAATGAATCAACAAGGTTCTATTAAATACTTACTATCTGCCAGGTACTGCGCTAAGTGCTGAAACAAAAAATAAGTAGTCCCTACCCTCATGGAGATTACATTCTAGCAAGAGAGACAACCTATAGGTGTATATAGATACGTATATTTATTACACTTGCATATCTATATATATACTTTATATATCACTTGTATTTTATCTTTATATATTATGTAAAAGGTATAATTCACACATATACAAATTCTAATATAATAAAATTATAATTAAATTTATAATACATAAATATCTATTATACATAATAGATGTACTTATATAAATGCACATCTATACACATGTATACATTGACACATATCTACATAGATGTGTATGTACATGTCGATATGCATATGTATATAATCTATATATACCTACATGTGCACAATTGCATGTATATGTTATGTGCATGCTTGCATGTGAAAATACATAATCAAAATGAGAGAGTGTAGAGAGAGGGGGATAGTTGTGAAATATGTTATTGACTTAGAACAGGCCAAGCTTGGGCAGATGGTATCAGTCACAATACTGGTGGTCAAGGAACATCAAACAATCTTGGAGACACTTACCAGAGGCACTTGGATCTCAGACCAGGTGATGTTGGGCACTGAGGTGATGGGCTGCACCAGCGTTGTGGGGAAGAAGAGATTGTAATGGCCCGTAGCTGCCATGTACAGGGACACAGCGATGTTGAATGGGAGTGTGAAGACAGGGAGGTCCCATTTACTGAAGATGGTGCTCAGGGCACTGGAAAAAACTGGACTGAAAAAACCAGTCATTTCATGAATTATCAAGGCTGCCTACAAACTCAGGATAGCTCACATTTCTTGAGTGTTTTAAAGTTAATTCATTGCTTTCTTCACAAGAATTTTATGAGATTCAATTATTATTATCCTTATTTTACAGGTAAGGAAACTGAGGGTCAGAGAGGTCAAGTCACTTACCCATGGTCACACAGCTATTACGTGTTAGAGCCAGGATCCGAACCTAGACCTTCTGATTCAAGACATGTTGCTACATTGCCTCATCACCAAATGTGATCTGAATAAATTTACCTTTATCCTTGTCCTGTCCTTTTCATGTCCTGTTGTTTGTTTAGTCATTTCAGTCGTGTTTGACTCTTTGTGACCCCATTTGGGGTTTTCTTGGCAAAGATACTGGAGTGGTTTGCCATTTCCTTCTCCAGCTCATTTTACAGGTGAGGAAACTGAGGCAAACAGGATTAAGTGACTTGTGTGGAAGTGTCCTAACCCACATCTCCATGTCCTAGCCCAGTCTGATTCCCTTTATCGCTCCACCTATCACCATAGGAACTCCACATTTCAAAGACATGAGCAAACTTTCGTTAACTGAAGTTTTTTATGTTCTGTATTAAAGAAATACGGTCATCTCAGATGGAAATCTTTCTTCTTAAACAGAAGATGTTGAACAAAACTTTTATCATTGTAAACAGGAGCTCCAATGTTCTGATGTAATGCAGGACAGGAAGGGAATAACCATTTATAAAGCACCTACAGTGTGCCAGTGCTTGCTAAGTGCTTTACAAATATTGCATCCCTTATTATTATTAAACATTTATATAGTACTCACCTTGTGCCTGGGATTGTGCTATGTGTTTTATAATTATTATTTCATTTGACCCTCACAACAGTCCTGGGAGGTAGAAGCTATTATATGTATCCATTTTAGAGATGAGGCTGTATTTGATCCTTATAACATCTTCATTTTATAGCTAAGGAAACTAAGGTGAACAGAGGTGAAGTGATTTGCCCTGGATCGCACAGCAGTTAAGTATTCGAATCCAGAATTTAAGTTGGGTCTCCCTGACTCCAGGCCTAGCACTCTATCCCCTGGGCTATTTACCTGCCTCAATCCCTACCAAAGTCCTTCTCTGCTGCTTCTTGGCAGAAGGGATGGTCTTTTGGGAGCTTGGCACCCAGCATTAACTCTGGTTTGTGTATGCCCAGAGTCTTTGGGTAGTCCTGGGAAATGAGCAGCAAGTATAAGAAAGAAACCACAGCCTCTAGTTGTTAACATCCTAAACCTCTCATCTTTCTCTGCAGGTATAAGTACACAGCTAGGTGGTGCTATAGTGCATAGAGTACTGGGCTTGGAATTAGGAAGACTCACTCATCTTCATGAGTTCAAATCCCACCTCAGACATTTACTAGCTGTGTGACCCTGGGCAAGTCACTGAATCCTGTTGGCCTCAGTTTCCTCATTTATAGAATGAGTTGGAGAAGGAAATGGCAAACCACTACAGTATCTTTGCCAAAAAACCCCCAAAAAGGATTCACAAAGAGTCAGACATGACTGAAATGACTCAACAATGTATGTGTACCTCCTGTTGTCAACAGTCATCCAAAATGTCTGGCTAGACCAAACTAGTTTGAATTCTCAAAGGCTGTGCAAGTGGAATGTAAACTGTGACAGGTTCATCCAACCTCAGAAAGGCTTCCCAAATGTGGGCTCAAACACAGGGACTAGCTTAGCCAAATTTGGAGATAATCATCATCAGAGGGTAGGCTATTAGTTAATTAATTTATTTGATTCCAGAAATCCATAAAATTATTTCCTCAGGTATGAAGGAGATGTGATCTGCATCTGAGAAGGGAAGGCCCACACAGGTGAAATCATATCTTTTGATGTAGAAGAGAATATAGCAATGATCCCAGGGCTATTGAGTCATATTAGACCTTCAGCCCCTGCACTAAGTTGCTCCAGACCATGTTTTTATAATTCTTGTTTCCAATTTTTATATTTTCCCATTTCCTTCCTCTGTTGTCACCTATGGTCACTACTTTTTAGTTACTGCCTTTTTATATATACAACTGTCTAGAGCAGGGCTTCTTAATTTTTTTCGTCTTATGACCCCTTTTTGCCTGAGAAATTTTTACGTGACCCCAGGTATATTTTTTAAAATAGGCATACAAATCAAATATTTACTGATAATAAATCATAAAGGATTTATTTTAAAACAATTCTTTGGTGTACATATAATTTTAACATTTATTAAAGATGAAAGCAAATTTGCATACTAATGAGATGGATGTGCTTGTTTATTTTTAATAAAGAATTAAATCTTGGTGGAATATTTGATACTGAAGGATGTAGAGCATCTTCAATGTTTTTCAGAGTTGATTGAAATTTTGATTTTATAATCATCGGTGATATATTCAGAACCAACGCTTCAGTGAAGTCATGTGATGCAACATGGGCAAACACTGCCAGAAACACCTCGGATTTATTACGCATTGATTTTGAAATAAGTTTTGGTCGTTGCATATTCAGAAACCTTTTACTGTTGCCAATTTTTTTGTGACCACCACACTCAGTTACATTGACCCTATGTGGGGTTGCGATCCACAATTTAAGAAGCACTGGTCTAAAGTATCTGAGGATGCTTTTGGACAAGTAACTTTAGCATGAACTTAGCAGCTATTTCCTTGGTTGCTCAACAGAGTTTTCCTACCTCCTTTTGTTTTTTCACTCACTTGAAGCTGCTAAAAGTCTGTCTCACCCGCATGTTCCAGTGTCTGGAACAACACTAGTAAAATTCATTTTATTGAATTAAACTTTCCCTCTCTAGGTATTCCCTTCTGAAATATAAGCCTCCACTGGAGATATAATGCATGAAGTCCTTGGCATCTTAGTATGAATTAGTTTATTTTTATTATTTTCTTTCCTAACAGGAGAGATAAAATGCATCCTGAAAAACATGGGTGCCTGAAGCAGAGGAGGTACTGAAAAAGGAGATTTGAGTGAACCTGGAAAAGAAACTTTGACAACTTCTTAATTTTGTATAGGGCTGGTCCTAATGGCATGGTCCATTTAGGTCTATTTTCTTCATGTACAAACATTACGATTTACACAGGTCCTCTTCTTTTTTATACCTTCGGATATGAATGCCTTTAAGAAGATTCCCACAGAGATCAGTATTCACTTATTTTTTTCCTGGGCAGGATAAGAAAGCTTTGAAAGGCAAAGTAGTTAACTCAGGATATTAAATGTTATAACATATTTTGAAGTGCTTCTGGACAGTTATTAGATACTATTTGAGCCAACTTCAGATAATAGGTTTTAAAAGCCTCATAAGATGGAAATAAAAGAGATTTCCTTTTTGGAGAAGTGAAACATGAATTCTTCTCCTTGGAACTGACTGGGAGTGGAGACAGTGCGCCAATAAAAGGCACACACTAGACTAGGAGATACGAATCTTCCAGTTCCAGTCCTTCCCCTAAGTAGCGATGTGGCCAGGGTGAATGATTTCCCTTCTCTGAATGTAAGTCCTTATCTGTAAAATGACCTCCTTCAGACTTTGGACTGCTGTACTGATCTCTATTTCATGACTTTGCCTCATGTTTGGAATTTGTTTAATCCAATGAACTCCTTGGCTTCTGGATCACAGCTTGACCTGTGCCCTTTTCTCACAAGATGTATGGGACCTAGATAACACCTGAAGACCTTTTTGATTCTAATGATCTCTTATTCTGTGGTCTTCCTTTTGTTACTGCCTAGATACAGGGAGTTCTCAATTACCCTGGGACTAATAACTCCCATTAGTATATCAATCTGGGCAACTAGGTAGCGTAGTGGATAGAGTGCCAGGCCTGGAGTTAGGAAGACCTGAGTTCAAATCTAGCCTTATATACTTACTAGCTGTGTGATCTTGGGCAAGTCACTTAATTCTGTTGGCCTCAGTTTCCTCATCCGTAAAATAAGTTGCAGAAGGAAATGGCAGACCACTGCCATTTTCTTTGCCAAGAAAACCCCAAACAGAGTCATGAAGAGTTGGCCATGACTGAAACGACTGAACAACGACAACAGTATATCAATCAACCAGTAGGTTATATATTGAGCATCTACTTTAGGTCTAGTAGTCTGTTAGGTACTGTGGGCATTCTAAACTAGTAGCCTTACTGCAAACAAGATTTGTATCAGTGACAAAGTGCTTTGGTCAGGAAGACCTGAGATCAAATCCAGCCTCAGATATTTACTAGCTGTGTAACCCTAGACAAGTCACTTAACTTCTGCCTGCCTCAGTTTCTTCATTTGTCAAATGGGGATAATAATAGCACCTACTTTTCAGGGTTGTTGTGAGGATCAAATTAGATAATATTTGCAAAGCCCTTAAATTCTTAATAAATGTTTGTTGAGCTAAATTGCTCCAAACGATCTCTATCCTGGCTATGAGGTGGTTTTCAATTCCCACATTTTCACTAGTTCCATAGGATAGATTTTAGGAGTAATAAATAGTGATGGCAAAAATAATACCTTTTGTTTATAAGTCCAAGAAGTTCAAGCACTTCTATATGTGTTGTCTTTTTTTTTTCTTTTTCTTAAAGATCTGCTATCATAATTTCCATTGTATATGTGAGACAAATGAAAACACAGGTCAGCCTTGTCTAAGGTCACACAACAAGGCAATGATAGAGCCTGGTCTGAAACTTTAAGTTGGCTGACTGACAGCCTTTAGAGATTATTAGGGGGAAGAGGAACTTAATAAGCATTTATTTAGCACCTACTATGGACCATGCTCTGTGCTAAGTGCTTTGAAAATATTATCTCCTTTGATCCTCATAATGATCCTGAGAGGTGGGTGCTATTAGTATTCCAATTTTACAGTTGAGGAAACTGAGGCAGGCAGAGGTTAAATGACTTGCCCAGGGTCATACAGCTAGTAAGTGTATGAGGCCAGATTTGAACTCAGGTCTTCGTGACTCCAGGACCAGAGCCACCTAAATACCTCAAAGTCACAATAGATAACAAATGGAAGAGGCAGCTTTTGAATTGATGTCCCTTAATAGGAAATCTAGAACTTTTTCTACTGTACTTCTATATGTTGATGTGGGATTCAATGAATCCTTTATATCTTTTATACTTTCTGTGGGGTGAAATAAGGATTGTCTTATACCCAACTCCATTTGCTATCAAGTGTTGGAGGCTCTGTTAACTACATTTGGGGTATCCCAGATATGAGCTATGCCTTGAATATATTAGAAGAGTTTTGCTGGAGTAATTTTAGGTGGAGAGGATTAGCCAAAGACATAGAGTGACCCTTTTAGAGGTTTAGCACCCTGGACTGGTTCTGGTTTGTCTAATCCCAGAGTCTTTGGATAACCTTAGGACATGAGTAGTACTGTTGTCAGGAGTACAGTTAAGGAAGACAGTGTGACCACTGTACCTTACCCATGTAGTAATGCTATTTCAAGTAGAAAATTTGTATGAGATAAAGTTCTATTCACTAATATCTTGTCTGACTGTACCGACTGTGTTGACCATCTCCAGACTTTGGTGTGCTATCCTGGCCTCCATTTCACGTCTTTATCTCACTCTCTGAGTCTCTGTATTCTTTGGTTTGACCTTGGCATGGTGTCTTAGTTACTCTTTTGTATCATGGTGTGCCCTGTGCTCATGTCTCACCAGTTATGTTCTTTCAAACCCTATTATTTGTCCCTAATCACTGGCACACGTGTTGGCTCCATCCCCATGGGGGTTGGGAATCTAAGCAAAAACAATATCATTACCCTTGACTCCTTTCCCTAAGAATGAACAGGTCAAGGTTCCCTAGCTTAGGCCTCAGAGGAGATCTATGGAGCAAGGGCATGAGTTTTCCTTACCACGTCATGGAGGTAAAGGTAACTGGCAATAGAAGCCACCAGTAGTAGTCTAGTTTCTCTGAGAAGACAGCCATCAGTAGTCCCACCAGGATACCATTGTACCCATGTAGTCCCGAGGCAATGGCAGACCTTTGGGACAAATGATAATAACAACGATAATAATAATAAACACTAATAATAGCTAGCACTTATAAAGTGCTTTAAATTTTACAAAGTGCTTCACAAATATCTCATTTTATCCTCCCAACAACCCTGGGAGGTAGGTGCTATTATTATTTCCATTTTATAGATGAAGAAAGTGAGGCAGACAAAGACAAAAGGATCACTCTTCCAACAATCCCAAAACATTCATATTCAACTTGGGAACGCACTCAGACATACTCATCTTCTGTGCTTCAGTGTTCCTATCAGGGCAACGTGATATCTAGGTGGATGGTACTTGGAGGCAAGAAAAAGATAGAAAGGAGGGAAGCAGCCTCCAAAAATGTCTGAAGCTGGATTTGAACTCAGGTTGTCTTTCTTAAAGCAGGTCTAGTGTTCTATCGCCTGCACCACCTAACCTTGAAATTGGATCCAGTAGGAGCTCTGAAATCTTTCTTTCCCATCAATCAGCCTAATATTGATTATCCTTGTTTTCATTTTAAACTTCTCAATAAATATTTGTTGAATTGAATGGCTCCAAGCAATTTTTAAACTTTCTAGTTTTCACTACTCCTACAAGACAGATTTCAGCATAATTACTGGTGATAAAAATAATAACTACTTGTATTAATAGAACATTTTTACATATATAATTTTATTTTCCATCCTTATCAAAGTCCTCTGACTTTGTTAGTTAGGCAAGTAAAATGACTCAACTGAGTCAATTCAGAAAACTCACAGAGCACCCAGTTCTCTTCTAGATAATAATAATAGCTAACATTTATATAGTGCTTACTATGTGCCAGGCACTGTGCTAAGTGCTTTACAGTTATTATCTCATTCAATCCTCACAACAGCCCCGGGAGGAGGTAGTATCTCTATTTTACAGATGGGGAAAATGAGGTAGGAGTGAAATAACTTGCCCACTTTCAGGCCTGGTGCTCTATCCCCTGTGCCACCTAGCTGCCCCATTTGTTTAACATATAGCCGGTTTTTATTTATTATGAGTTTGCTTTCTGTTTCTGTATTATTTTGGGGCTGCATCTCTCTCTCTCTCTCTCTCTCTCTCTCTCTCTCTCTTTCTCTCTTTCTCTCTCCCTCTCCCCCCTCCCCCCACTCCCTCTCCCTTTTCCTCTCTCCCTCCCCCCCAACCCCTCCAAGTACCATCCACTTAGATATGTTGCCAGTATAGGAACGCTGAGTCCTAGCATAGAAGATGAGTATGTCTGAGTGTGTTCCCAAGTTAAATATGAATGTTTTGGGATTGTTGGAAGAGTGAGGGCTATTTGTACTTTTACTTCCCAGCATTCATATGGATAAAGTCACTGAACATGCACACAAATGCACACATCCCAATATTATGCTGGGGAAGGATAGAGGTTGTGTAGAGATTAACCTATCAAATGCTGGATGGTGCAAGGGACAAGGGACTGGGCTGGGGGTCGGGAATATCTGAGATCAAATCCAGCCTCAGGTACTTACTAGCTGTGTGACTCAGGGCAAGTTACTTAACTTGCCTCAGTTTCCTCAACTGTAAAATGGGGATAATAATAGTACCCACCTCCCATGTTTGTTGTGAGAACCAAATGAGATAATATTTGTAAAGTGCTTAGCACAGTGCCTGGCATATAATAGGTTATTAATAATTACTTATTCCCTTCCCTCTCCTAAATCTGAATCCATTGTCTTTTTATATCCAATTTAAGGAACTCCAATCCCTCCCCCCCCCAGCTCTAAAGACTGGATTCTTAATTATCCTAGTAACTCTGGGCAGGGCTGTCCTTGGAGAGATACTGGCCTGGGGCATGTTCCATTGTATGTTTCAGTTCTCAGGAAAAATGTCTATACAATGTTTATTGAAAAAATGTCAGATGTTGGAAATAACTTCATCTAAATTACATTCTTGCAGATGTTTTGGGCCTTAATATTTTTGCCCCCCTAATTCCACTTCCATAAAATCTCTTCCCCAAGGAAATACTTGCTGTTCTTAGAAATCTATTACCTGTGCCCTGGCTAACATAGAAGAGGTGTAAGTTGTGAATGGGAGGTGAGTTTTGTGGGGACTTCCCCAGAAAGAAATGAGTTACTGGACCACTGGGCCCTGGGGATCCCAACACTTTTGATTTTTCAGAGTTTTGGAGGTGGGATGGACCCTCAGTGGCTGATTGTCCCTAGAAACTTGGTGTGCTGGCCTGGCATGTTGATATTTCTCTAGACTACTTTTGGGTGGTTATCTAACCTAATTGTATAATGAAGCAGTAACTTATTGATAATGATCTGGACGTGTCCTTAGACATATCAAACAGTGTCTAGAATTTTGCTACTTCTGCATAGGACTAGTTATTGGCATATCAGCTGGGGACCCACTATGTTTTCAGAACCAGTGTGAGGCAGGATTTCTGCCTAGGTATTTATAGGATCACTGAAGAGAGGAGACAGAGGCCCTTGACTCAATTAGAGGACAGTTTAATGTTAAACTGTGCAGCATTAAGTAAAAATGGTAGGGGAATCCAGAGAAGGGAGGGATCAGTGAAGGTTAGGGCGGTCAAGAAAGACTATATGGAAAAAATGGGACTTGAAAGAAACATACAGCAAAGTTAGAAAAGGAGTGAGGGTGGGGATAAAGTGTTCCATAAAGGGGGAACAGCTGAATGTAGGAGGAATAATAGGACACAAGAATAGAGTGGCTAGGGAGGGTGGTGCTCAGACTTCATTGCTGGTAAAAGTATAGAGGATTGGGAACATGCCCTTGTGACCTAGATGATTATCTGTTGCAAAACTCCAGCTCTGAACTACTCCCGCCACTCTGCCCCTAATCACCTACTGCTATACAGAGCTGGAGAAAGTCACACTGTACTAATGTACTACAAACATGTGTTATCTAAACTAAACTGGGCCATTACTGACCCAAAGCAATCCCTTTATCCTTTTCTAATCCTTTTGATTCCTATCCCACCCTCCCCAAAAGTTATAGCCAAAACTTTTTTCTCTCCTTAAGTCTTTCATAGCTTTCCCCCACTCCTAGCTGAAGACACTCACTCTTACTTTATTGAGAAAATTGAGGCCATTTACATTGAACTTCCCTTTTCTTCAACTCAAAACTCCTTGTCAGCATCCCTAACCTTTCCTCCTTTCCTCCAGTCTTTGATAATTGGAGGACCCTTCTTGCCAAAGTCAATCTTGCTACATGTACTCTTGATCCTCTCTTCTCCATAAAATTTCACCCCCAATACTCTTTCCTCCCTCTTTTTTCTCTCCCTCCTTCATTCTATCCAATCCAATCAATCCCTAAGTGCTAATTCCTTTCTGTAATTCCTACTGCCTTCAAATAAGCTCATATCTCCTCCCTATCTTTAAAAAAAACACTTCACTAGACTGTATCATCCTATATAATCTCTCCCTCTCTCTGCCAAACTTAGACTATTTTAATTGCCTCTATTCCTTTATTTCTCACTCCTCAACATTTGTCATTCTGACCTCTGACCTCATCACTCAACTGAGACTTCTCTTTCCGTAGATACCAAAAGCTTCTTAAATGCTAAATCTGATGATCTTTTCTCAGTCCTTATTTTGAGATCTCTGCTACAACTGACATGATTCACCAGCCTCTCCTGAATATTCTCTACTCTTTGGGTTTTCATGAAACTAATCTCTTCTGGTTCTCCCATATTACCTGTCTGATCCTTCCTTCTAGGCCTCTTTTGCTGGCTTATCCATATTATACACTTTAACTGGATGTATTCCCCAAGGCTCTGTCTTGAGGATATTCTTATATTCTCTTATATTCTTTCTCAACAACATATCTCTTACTAATCTCATTAGCTCCCTTGGGTTTAATTGTTATCTCTAGGCAAATGACTTATAAATCTATATATCTAGCTTTTGACTCTCTCTTGAGATCCAATCATGACATGCTTTTTCAGAAATTTCAAATTGAATGACATGGAAGCAACGCAAATTTAACATGTCCAAAACAAGATTCA
The DNA here is from genome assembly GCF_900497805.2 of Vombatus ursinus. Lineage (NCBI taxonomy): Eukaryota > Metazoa > Chordata > Mammalia > Diprotodontia > Vombatidae > Vombatus > Vombatus ursinus. The sequence continues at coordinate 62,682,627 of NW_020954569.1, read as the reverse complement.
TGATCTTTCCCTTCAAAACCCCACTCCCTTCATCTGAATTTCCTTATTTTTGTTAAGGTTGCCATTAGTTTTGCAGCTTGCCAGGTTCATAATTTCCACATTACTCCTCCTCATTCTCCTTCACAACTGACCCCTTCTCCATACTCATATGGTCACCATCTTAGTTTATCACTTCTCACTTGGACTATTTCAATGTCCTCCAAATTGGTTTCTGTGACTCAAGTCTCTTCCTATTTCAATTCATCCTCCACCCAACTGCCAAAATGAATTTCTTTAAGTCTAGATCTGACTTATATATATATTATATATACTTATATATATAATATATAATATATAATACATAATGATATATTACTCCCCTTTTTTTCAGTCTTTTCTCTGTTCTTCAACTATGGCCCTCCCTCTCTTGTTCCTGTGAATTTGTGCTGGCCATTCCCCATTCCAAGAAAACATATTTTGCTCATCTCTGTCTCATAGAATCCTTCACTTTTTAAAAGACGCAGCTGAAAAATCACCTTCAACATGAAGCCTTTCCCCCGTCAGGGTTAAGAGGACCATAGCCTTCCTTCCCTAACCATCTTGTATTTAATCATTAATTTTGGTTTTGTTCCATATAAACTTATACATGTACATATTGTCATTCCAATAGAATGTAAACACACTGACAGCAGGGATTTATTTATTTATTCATTCACTATTTATTTATTTGTTGATCTTTGAGTCCCTAGCACCTAGCAGAGTGGCTTGACTGACCTATGCCAAGGAGGGAGGAGAGGAAGGCTTGTGTCTACGAACTGCCCACAGATGATGAGACACTTGGTACCAACATGCTCCCAGCACTTAGCCCAGTGCTTGGCCTATAGTAAGTATGTAATGAATGGTTGTGACTAACAGTGTGGTATAGTGGCAAGGGCACATAGGTTCAACAGTAAGAGGAAATAGGTTCCATTCCTGGTTCTATGACTTTCTACCAGTTTGACCATGAGCAGTTTCCTAATCTGGAAAATGAAGGGGGTGGGACTAGATAATCTCTAGGGTCTTGATCCTATGATGACATGTTCCCTCCTAGGGATCAGGTCCATGTCCAAAGCCTTTTGCCTAGAGCAAAATCTTTAATGAGGAACCTTCCATCATATTGGGTTCTCTGAGCTCCAATCTATTATGTTCTACAGCAGAGGTGTCAGACACACACAGCCTTCTGGCTGCATATGGCTCCCAAGTGCCACCTGAACCAGATTAAGATGTAATTGGGAAATATTTAACAAAATAAAACAGATAATTTTGTTGAGTCATTTCAATCATGTCTGACTCTTCATGACCCCGTTTGGGATTTTCTTGGTAGAGATACTGGAGTGCTTTGCCATTTCCTTCTCCGGCTCATTCTACAGCTGAGGAAACTGAGGCAAACAGGATTAAGTGACTTACCCAGGACCACACAGCTAGTAAGTGTCTGAGGTCAGATTTGAAATCAGGAAGATGAATCTTCCTGACTTCAGACCCAGAACTCTATCCACTATGCCACCTCGCTGCCCTATATTACATTTTAAAACTAAGATGCTGCTGACAGGGATCCTTATGTACAGATTAGTGGCCTCTGTTTCTGTTTGAGTTTGACACCATGCTCTAAAGGCATCTTTAGGAAAGTTGCTGACCTTGTGGCATAAAGAATGAGAAGGCAGTGGCTCCTTTTAAAAATTAGGATTAGTGCCCTAGAGCCATTTCTCCATGGAGTTGCGTTTATGGAATCTGAGAGGTCAGACATACCTGATGGTCCTGGCAACCTTAGTTATAACACAACTGATCCTGAAATCTCATGTTTCAGCTTCACTGACTCCCTGCCTCTTCTGGACGGACACAAAAATGGCCTCCGGGTCATTGCACATGTTATATTTCCCCACCCTGACAATAGACCCTCCCTGCCACCCCCCAACACAGGCCTTCTGCTCTGGTCGAGAAAGCCCCCTCGCTGTTTCCGTAGACCATGCACATTCCTTCGTTCTTACCACTCTGCTTTCTTGATGCTGTTCTTTCTCCTCCTGAAATGCTCTCCCTATTCTTTCCACTTTTCATAGTAGCTCACATTTACATGGCTTACAAAGTATTTTCCTCACAGGAACCTGGTGTGATAGGTAGTACATGTGTTATTATTCTTATTTCAAATATGGGGGAAATTAGGCTTATGCTTCAGGGCCCCATAGCTAATAGGTTTCAGAACTGGGATTTGAACTTAGGACTCCTGATTAAAAGACCCCTACTCTGCTACCATCTACTCAGTCTCTCAATGAGCCAGCTCACTCCCTCGTCTCTCACACGTTCTAGCCCTATTCAGTACTTTATAGCACATATTGTTTACATTACACAGTTTAAATATCCCTTCCCTCTTGTCCAGCCAGCCTCAGGAAGGGACTTACCTGTCTTGATTCAATATGAGGGCAGTCAACGTAGAAATCACAGCACCCAGACCTCCAGTGATTGTCCACCAGGGATTCTGGATGAGGAGTCCAATGAAAATGAGGATTCCACTGACTGGGTTATTTACGAACATCACCTGCGCTGTCCCCCTCAGGACCCAGTCAATGAACTGGACAGCGAGTGGCTTATCTGAAAGAGATTCATACAGCTAAGGTCCCTCTGTAGTTACATATCCCTGCTACTGGAAGCCAAGGTGAGTACAGGGGATTCACAAGTCTATCAAATGTTTTCCCTATGAGTCTCACTTTCCTCATCTGCAAAATGGGATGATAATACTTATGCTATGTACCTTACAAGATTATTGTGAGGAAAGAATTTTGTAAATCTCAAAGCCCTATAGAAATGCTAGTTAAAACCATTATGACTGCTGCCTTATCAGGTCCTGGGGGAAATATAGCCTAGCATTCTATCTATGGGGAGTCAAGTCTTGAGGTTCTAGTCACAGGCTCAATTGAAGATGTCCTAGGGACAACATTTCAAGGGAAATTATTAGGACAATGGCTAGGGGAAGAAAGTAAATATATTTTTCTCTGCGGTACTGTATAACTTAATTGTGAGCTAGGATTTGGGCAAGAAAGAAAGTCACCAGGAGGGAAAAGAGTGTTGAGTAGAGAATTCAATAACAGGAAAAAAATCTGCTTTACCCAAGGAGGGAAATCAGCATTGGTCCAGGACTACAGGGAAGTCAAACAGGTGACCTAATGAAAATCAGACAGCAGGGTCTAAAGACAGAAGGACACTCTGAACTACCTGCTGGTTTGATTTTCAAGGCAGTCTCAAATAGAGAATTTGAGTGTGGAATTTGCTAGGAGGGTAATACAGACTCCAGAATATATTTGTTGTACCAGATACTTGTTTTTCTTTAACTGAGAAAGTTGGGAAGGAGGGAGGAGATAGAGAAGACAAGGAAGGGATAGAGCCCATGAAAATATGGACCAAAAATAATTGTAATAACTAAATGATTAGCACCATGCTGGCTTAGCCTAAAAAAGACTTCAAAAACAAGTAAGCAAATATTAAGCCCAGATTACACCCATGTTTATAGAAGGGACAGTGTAGTGAAGCCAGTGATGCCTTCTCAGAATAATGTTATTAAAATACATAAAATAGAATACATAGCATTACAAAAGAAACTAATTATATTGAAATACAGTTATCCAAATATATATATATATATATATATATATAAATATATATTTATAGAAAGTTCACAAACCTGAGGTTAAAGAGCTTTTGACTAGATGGAAGCTAAGGTACCCACTAATCTATAATTTCATAGAATTAAAGAGTGTCTGTATAGATTTATAGAACCATGGAAGTTTAAAGCTAAAAAGGATCTTTGAGTTTATTTAGGTCAGAGGGAGAAACTGAGGTTCAGAGAGATACATTTGTCCGAGGTTGCACAGCTCATTAGTGGGCATAAACCAAGCATAAACTTCATGTCACCCAACTATATAAGAGTTTAATGTAAAGGAAGATGATAAATTATGAGTTCTAAGGTCCAAGATACAGTGGGAGGTCAGAAGCAATGTTTGAGAATTTGAAGGGAGTAATGATAGGGCAAGAGGTAAGGTATGATGGTCCTCCATCTTACAAGAAGGATTATAGTTGGTGATTCCTGGCTCTTTCAAGCAGTGGTTAGATGGGAACAGGAGCAGACTACCTAAGTGACCTTGGGCAAGTCATTTCCCTTCCTCTGTGGCTGTTTTCTCAACAGCAAAGTGAAGGATGTTAGACTAGGTAATCTCTAAGCTCCCTTCCAGCTCTAAATTTGTGATTTTATAATCTTCAAACATGATCAATGCTGAAACTATACTGGACCTACATAATTCCAGGGTTGGTGGAATGCATCATTCCCCTACCTATTTTTTTTCCCAAAGCTAGTGTGTAAATATGTCTATGTGTGGTGATGGGGGAGGTAAGTGTTGAAGATAACATCTGTGATTAAATCTGCTAGAGCTGGAAGAAAGAGGTCATTTGACTTCCCTGTAGTCCTGGACCAATGCTGATTTCCCTCCTTGGGTAAAGCAGATTTTTTTCCTGTTATTGAATTCTCTACTCAACACTCTTTTCCCTCCTGGTGACTTTCTTTCTTGCCCAAATCCTAGCTCACAATTAAGTTATACAGTACCGCAGAGAAAAATATATTTACTTTCTTCCCCTAGCCATTGTCCTAATAATTTCCCTTGAAATGTTGTCCCTAGGACATCTTCAATTGACCTACTCCTGGAAAGAGTTTGCTTGGGGGATGAGGGAGGTCCTCTGTGCCAAGGTCTTCCTCTGATGCTCCTTGGCCCACCTTACCTTCGATCCAGCTGCTACACTCCTTCATCTCACCAGTGAGGTAGCCCACTGCTGTGAAGAGGCTGATGTTGCTGCCACTGAAGGCTGGGTTCCGACGGGATGCAGCACTTTCTTTCCTCTCCCTCCTGGGTTTTTCAATTTTTACCATGGGACTGTCCTCCAGGGCTGACCGGAGACCCTTTTGGGGTGGAGGGAAAGTTGAGAAAAGGCACCAAACAATATGACTCACTCATTCCGATGTGTGTGTGTGGATGGTGGGGGATGGGATAGGGATTGTCATTTAAGAATTGATGCTATTTTGGTCTCAGGTGAAGGATCAAGAAGGCTGGAGATGAAATAGAGATTCTCTGGAAAAGTTTTATTTTGTTCTCCACTATCCACATATGCACACATGCACATACATAAACCATCACACTGTTTTCCCCGCTGTCCTGTGCCCCACTCAGACCAATGTCCCCTTTTCGATATCCTTCCCAACCTCCCCTTCATCAGACTTTTGCCATCTGGGGAATCCCTCAAGGACCTGCTCTCTGATGGAAGCTAAGGAGTTTGAAAAACATAGCCGAGCTATATTATTGTTCCATTTACATTTTTAATAGGAGCCTTCTAAGATCACTCAATGCAACGGAGTCTCTCTCATGGTGGGAATTTTGGAAAATAGTAAGGGCAATGGTAAGGGAGATTTTTTTCTCCATCAGAAAGCACAATTGTGAACTAGCTACCTATTCTGCATATCTGTGGGTTCAGCCCTAGGTGGAGATATCCACACACAGAGTGAGAGCCATTCCTAGAGTGTTAGTCATTCCCATCCCTCAGCCTCCTGCCTTATTAACCTAACCCTTCTTTCCCATCCACAAGAGTCACAGAAGAGCCATGCTGTGTACCTTTTCCTCTGGCATTTCCAAAGGGGCCAGTATGTTTCTTGGGAGCATGTGGCACACCTGTGGCACCTTGAGAGGCCACACTTAGTCTTTCAGGCTGTTATTTAGTAAACAACCTTTCCCAAATGGGCAAGGAGCAAAGACTGCTGCCTTAGAACTATAGGCTCTCAGAAATGAAAGGGACCTTAGAAGTTATTTAGCTAAGCCATTTTAATTTTTTTTTACTGAATTTGTGATTTCACTGTTTTGGGGAACTCCATCTACCAATGTAGGCTACCACTATGAGCTCTACTTTGTAGTCTTAATTGCAGGGACTTTGAGAGTTTGAGTGACTTGTACAGAGTCACATATCCAGTAGATATCAGAAGTGGAACCTGAACCCAGGTCTTTCTGGTTTCAAGGCTGCCTTTCACTTCCATTTTGTAGGTAAGAAAACCGAGGTCCATATACTGATGACTATGATATCTGCATTGTTGAGGGGAACATTTATAACAAGAAGATCAAAGATGTATTTGAATAATGTCATCTAGCTAGTTAATGGCAGAGCCAGGTCTAGAATCTAGGTCTCTTGACCCCCAAGTCCAATGCACATTCTACTGTATCATTCTGCATCCATTTATTTCTGTGTTAAGAAGACTCTTCAGTGTAGAAACATAAAGTTTAAGAGGAAATAGGATTGGAGTCAACAATCACATAAAGGGGATAAAGAAGAGGACAGTGGCTTTTTTCACATGTCTAGGCATGATTGAACAAAGGGGACACCCTTCTTCAGATAGCATGAAGTGTGGAAAACTCATTGTCCCCAAGAGATGGTACACTATGAAATAAAAAAAAATTATTGACATTCAGGAACATGTTAGATCAATCATCCTCAGGCTTTCCACCCTACCTCCCCCAGCTCTCTAATGGGACCCTGGTGGCTCTTTGAGACATCTGATTCCTGTATTAGAATATTCTCATCTGCTCTGTTATATCAGGCTCCACTGGGCATATAGGAGTCAGATATTTCTTTTGGTCAAGGGGGCTTACCAATGAATCTTCAGAGATATGTGGTTATGAGTTCTACTGGTTTAGATAAATGATGCATCATCAGGGGAAGCTGAGGATGACTGGGGCAGGCTCCCAGTCTTTTAATATATACATCAGAGAAACCATCACCACCTCTCACTACCCTTCTCTTGGTGTTTCCTTAGGGCCCTAACCAGAGAACCTTGGACAAAAGGAACCATGGGGCTAGCCCAGGGTAGCAATTTTGATTTTTTTTTTAACTAACTGCTTTCATCTTTTGGGGTCCTGGGAAGGGGTGGGGTGGGATGAAAGGCAGGTGTGCCACAAGACATTCTTTGAACTTTTTAGCAAATGTTCTCCAGTCTGGCTATCTGAAGTGAGTTCCTTGGCCACTGCTCAAACATACTAGCTATGTTAGTAACTCGCCATCAGAACTTGGGCAAGTCATTCTCATCTGTAAGATAAGGAGGTTGAGCTAGATTATCTGAAAGGTCCATTTTAATTGTTCAAACATCACATGATTCTATATGCTGCTGGGGGTGACCTGCCTATCTCCCATCTTTTCCTAACCATGTTTTCAAGTGAAACTGGAACATCCGCTCATATTGAGTCCAACCATCCTATCCCACCCACCAGTCACATGATAACTGTACTGTGTACCTTTTCTTCTGGCATTTCCAGGAGGGGAAGACCTGGGTGGGTGTCAGGGGAACGTGGGGTCCACGTTGCACACATAAACTCTGACTCATAAAGTCTGCATCTATCAGAGAGAGAGTCTACCAAGAGGGGGCTGCTGTGGCTCTCAGACATGTCCCGTGGAGGCCGGCTGCTCATCCTGCACTGTGATTAGTGGACAGAAAAAAAGGAAAAAAAAACACAACCCAGCAGTTAGGTAACAGACATGGAAGAGCTACAGATGAGGCTGGGTAGGAGAAAGTAAATCAGAAGATTGGTTCTCTGGGGGACAGCAGATTTCTAAGGCTTGAATCCAATAGTATAGCTTTGCCGCATGTCTCTGGAGAGGACTTACACCATTCCATCTGCTTGAAATGTCCTTCCCCAATCTCTGATTATGGAAATCCTTCTCATTCATCAAGGGCCAGCTCAAACTCAATTTTTTCATTCATTCATTCATTCAATAAGTATTTATTAGGTCCCTACTATGTGCCAGGAATTATCTTAGGTGCTGGAGATACAAAGAAAAACCAAAACAGTCTATCAAGGTGTTTATATTCTACTGTGCAAGTGTGTTGGTGGTGGAGATGGATAACGTATACACAGATAAATGTATAGACAGAGCAAAGCAACTTCAGGGGTATAGGGAGGATTCTGGTGACTAAGAAAATTAGGAAAGGCCTTCTGTTGGAGGTAGCACTTGTGTTGAGCCTTGGAGGTAGCACTTGTGTTGAGCCTTGAAGGAAGCTAAGGATCCTAAGAGCTTGAAGTGAGGAAGGAATGTATTCTAGGCATGCGGGACAGATGGCCTATTCAAACGCATAGAAATAAGAAGTGGAATGTCCTGTCTGGGAAATAGCAAGTAGGTCAGTTTGGATTAAACATGAAGGAGAGTTATATTTATACCTTTTCTATAAAGTGTTTCCTGATCTCATGACTGGAGCTATATATACATGAGAGATGGCTATCTGGGGACCAGAGAAGAGGGTGGAGTTAATTGCTCTACATGACCAAATTTGTGCTTTTGGCCTTTAACCCTGAGTTGGAATCCAATAAACATACGTTAAATTTAACTGGAGGAGAAGATCCTGGTCTTTGATGGGTTATGGGTAGAGTAGGATAGGGTCATGAACCTCTCTGGTGCTGAAAGTCATAGACACATGCCATTGGGGAAATAACTCAAAAGTTTCTCCATCTTTAAAAAGGAGGTAGTAATTCCTGCTCTTCCCACATCACAGGGATGCTATGAGGGTCCAAGGAGAGAATATATGAGAAAAAGTTTTGAAAACTGTAGCATACTATAGAACAATTTGAAAAAAAAAGAAAAGAAAAATTTGTCAACATTGCTGTTTATTAAGAAGACTCTTTCAAAAAAATGAGGAAAGGATGACTCATGGGAGTAATTGGAGAACCAATCCCTTTTGAGTATTTCTCTCTCCAGATGCCACCCCTGGATGGTTTCAGCTCTCTGTCACACTCATGTTTTATGAATCGTTGACAGTGGTTCCCCACCTGTGAATGTAGAATCCCTAGGGGGGCTTGGAGTTATGGCAAAAGGTCCATCTGTTCAGCAAGCATTGGCATGTTGATCTTTATTTAGCTCCAACAAAACATGCAGTGTGACTCAGTATGATGAATAGGTGAACACACCATCTGTGGACTGAACCGTCTCACACATACATGTACTATTCTTTTCCAAATGGATGTAGAAGCTGTGGTGATGGTAATGCTCCAAAAGCATTAGTGGATTCATAGCAGCCTTTGGTCATGATTTATCTTCTTATTCAGCCAGATTCGTATTACGACTGCTATCATGAGGGAGTCTGTGACATTTTTTATATTTTAAAAGGGGTCATCATACAGGAAGGGGTTGATGATGAGCTCATGTCAATCTGAAGACTCGCAGTCTAGGGTGGAAAACATTTAGGCTACCTATTGCCTGCTCATGGGCATTTTGCTATAGCTGTTCAACTTGGTGTGTATTTATTTAAGTTCATTCTGGCTTCCAGTTCTATCATTTGACTGAAACTGCTCTCCCAAAGGTTACTGGAAACTTCTTAATTGCTTAATCCAATGACCTTCTCAATCGTCATCTTCCTTGACCTTCCAGTGATCTTTGTCACTTTAACCACCTCCTCCTTCTGGATGAACTCTCTTGCCTTGCATTCTATGATATAGCTCTCTCATGGGTCTCCTACTTGAACAATCAGTGGTTCTCAGTTTCCTTTTCTGGTTCAACATCCATCTCCTGCTCCCTAACTTTGTGTCCCCCACGTCTTTGTTCTGGGCTATCTTCTCCTCTTTCCTTTTGTGGTCTTCACTCCCACAGGCTCAGTTTTACATGGATGGTTCCCAAATCTCCATATCAAACTCAATTTTCTCTCTTGAGTTCTAGTCTCCCATTACTAATTTCCTACTGGACATGTCCAGCTGACAACACAAATGCAAAACATTCAAAATGAAACTCACCTCCCCATTCATATCTCTTCCAAGCTTCATTATTTCCACCATTCTCTCAGCCACTCATGTTTTAGATCTTTAATCATCTATGACCCTTCCCTCTCCCTAAACTCTCCAGTAAGTTGCTTGGTCCTGTCAATAAACTTCTACAACATCTCTTGAATTTATCCTTTGCCCTACATCCTCATCACACTCACTTGGCAGTCTATTGATTGGTCTTCCTGTCTCTTTCAAATCTGCAATCCATCCTTCATACAACTGTCAAAATAATCTTTCTAAAGCACAGACCTGACCACGATCCTTCCAAGTTCAAAACCCTTTAGTAGTTCTTTATTATAAAGTGGATCCCCACACATTAAATAAAAACTCCTTAGCCTCTTGTGGTATCTTCACAATTTGGCTCCAATGTATTTTTCTATCTATACTTTGCATTATACTCCTTTACTAATTTTACTTGCTGCCAAATTGGACTAGTAGATGTAGCTTCCTGAAATCAACTTGCCACCTTCCTCCTCTGTGGATTTCTAGTCTATCCATCTGTCTTTCTTCTTTCTACAATCTGTGTACTTTCTCTTCTGCTCTATCAGATTTCTTATCTGTTGTTAATAGTCAGTTCAGGTGCTGCTACCTTCATGAAGACTTTTTCATTTTCCTCAAATTTTCTTAGAGCTTCCTGTTTGGATTTCTGCTTTGAAATGTTCATTCTCAAATTTGTATCATGTTTATTTATATGGAAAAAGAATGGTACCCACAGGCCAGCCAGAAGGTTAAGGAAATGTTGAAAAAAGGCACATATTCTTGTTCATTTGTTTTTATTCCAGGTTCATTTGTAGGTCCAACAGGCAGCACTATGGGAGCCTGGAGTGCTCCTCATCTCCTGTGGATTTTTTTTTTTTTTTTTGGTGAAGTGAATCTTGGAGATATAGATTAAGACTAGGAGATTGGCAGAAGTTAAAAGAAAATTTCTAGCCTCAAGTCAGGTAGTTGGTTGGGACAGAGGATTTTGAGTTGGCTTCTGGAAAAGAAGTCAAAAGAATAGACTTAATCTTTGCCTGAGGCTTTTGTTGTTACTGTTTTTTGTTTTGTTTTGTTTTGTTTTGGGCTACTAGGCTGGGTATAGTGGCTCATTGCCCTGGACTATGCACTAAAACAACTTTAGCCCTCTCTTTGAACAGAGAGGTCTTAAGAGTTGCCATGCCCAGCACTTTCTTCCACTATTATCCTGGGAGAACAGAACAGCAGATGTTCCTGAAGAGGCTAAATAACTGAAAATCACCAGATAGTAGCAGAGAGCAGTTTAGGGAGACCACAGGGCCAGGAGAGATGGAAAAGACGGAAAACACAGATACAGTACCTAGTAGAGTATAGTCTAATGCCATCACCAGAATGCAATTTCAGTGGTATGAGTTGCCCCATCCATATATTTACCCACATGTCCCAACGTGTGTCTTTACTACTGGAATGTTTCCTTTTAAAGAGGTTCCCTGGCTACATGTATGCTCTCTGTGTGCCTTCTCATGGTGTGTTCCCTGTTCATTCATGTTCTCTACATATGTGCCCTCCCCATTGGTGGGTTGGGTAAGTTTTGGGACAGTATACTCCATACATGTGTAAGAGAGGTATTTCCTTGGCCCTTAACTTGTCTTATTGTTTGATGTTAAATGATTTTTCTTTGAACTGATGTGGTCTCTGGCCTTGTATAAAGTAAATACTTCAGTCGGGGTTTAAGAGCTATGGTTTTGAGTGGATTCTCTTCCTAAAAGTACTTCTAATTTGAGGTAGCTTGCTTGGGTCCCAGGAAAGTGCATTTTTGTTGTGTTACCCACAAAAACTTTGAGGGAAAAAATTGTTTTGTTTTTGTATCATCTGCACCTAGCAATGTATCTTTTAGATACTAGGCATTTAATAAATATGTGATTAAATAAACTGAATTGAATTGATCTGGATTAATCAACTTATCAATCAATAACTATTTCATTGAACATCTACTCATTAAAAGATTTAGGGCATGAGTTCTCCCTCCGAGTATAACTACAACTACAGCAATTCAGACCCTATAAATCTGTTCATTGAAGGAAAAGGATCTCAAGCCCTGCAGGCATTGCTATTTGGCCTAGTGAAGAAACCAAGGGTAAAGGAGAGGATTTTTGCTCTCCCTTCAGGTGAGGAAATTGGTCCCCAATCTGATAGGCAAATGAATCAGACAGAGATTAGAGTCTAATACGGGGGGGGGGGCGGGGGGGGGGGGAGGACGGACCATTTGGAATAGAGGATGTGAGATTGCATGTCTCTGATTAGTCTGTCACATCTAGGAAACCTCTTGTTTGAGGGGGAGGAGTTCCCACAAGGACTCTGGGAGTGATAATTAGCCCACATTGTCCCCTCTCCCTTCCCCATAGGCTGCATGGCTGGTTTCTTACCTAACGAGAAGATCCTTGTTTTTCTGCACAGATACGTTCTTCTCTCTGAAAAGGAAAAGGAAAACGTTTGGTTCTTCTACTTGTGGAAGGAACATTAGGAATGAAGTCAAAGAGAGGCTCTGCTTTTTCCTCTCAAAGCCCATGCCCACCATATTTATTGGAACTGTCCTGCCCTAGAGATTCCTCATAATAATACCACTTACCACAATGAAAATAAAACCATGTCACATTTTGTGATAGAAGAACCAGCTTTTGTGTGTTTTTGCAAGGGTGTTGTATTCTGTTTTGGAGATGACGTACAAAGTTGAGTTCTAGTGGTTAATTCTTTCTATTCCCTACCTGGCTTTGGGTGGAGGTAGGGAATATATCCAGTTAGCCGCGTCATTACATGGAAATAAAAATGGTGCACCAAAAGTTGATAATGTGATTAGGATGCTGCCTGATTGACTGAGAGTAAACCTAGAATTATAGAATGTACTGATGAGTTTGACCCAGAGAGCCTGTGGGTGAATCCCAATTCAGTGTTGGTGGTAAGTGGAATGTCCTGGAGTGAAACATAAAAATCTCAACTGTGTCCCATCTAGAGAGAATCAGGGTAGTCTGGGGAGCTATAGCTAGACTGAGTATCTTAGGGAATTTCAGGACCACTTAGTCTAGGGAGTAAGTATATACATATTTATATGTACTATTTTAATTTTTTATTTATTTTTAATTCAATTTTTATTATTAGCTCCAAATTCTTTCCCTCCCACCTGCTTTCCTCAAGTTGAGAAAGTAAGAAAAACAAAACCAGTTTAAAAATGTAGAAAAACAAAACAAATCCCTACACCCCAAATTAGCAATGTCCTATGTATATATATGTTTATATATTCACATATAGGTATATATTTATATATGCCTGAATTTGCCCACTGAGGCCCTCCATCTAGAGGTGGGTAACATGTTTCATCATGAGTCTCTTGGAATTGTGGCCAGTCACTGTGTTGATCAGTGTTCCAAAGTCTTTCAGAGTTTTTTGTCTTTATAACAATGCTGTTATTTTATAAATTGTTCCCTTGTTTCTGCTCCCTTAACTTTGCATCAGTTCATACAAGTCTTCCCAGGTTTCTCTTCATCATTTCTTACAACACAACAATATTCTATCCCATTCACATACCACATGTTCAGTCATCCCCAATTGATGGGCCACTTTCAATTCTTTGACACCATGAAAAGATGAAAAATTTTTGTACCTAAGGGCTCTTTTCCTCTTTCTTTGAACTCTTTGGGGGTATAGATCTAGTAGCAGTATTACTGGATCAAAGGGTATGCATAGCTTAATAGTTTTGTGAATATAGTTGCTTTCCAGAATAGTTGGACTAGTTCATAGTTCCAGGAACAGTGCATTAATGTACCACTTTTCCCATAGCCCTTCCAGTATTTGTCATTTTCCCTTTTTGTCAACTTTGCCAATCTGGTGTTACATGCACATTTAATTATCTTGCTGTGGTGTATTATTTCTGATTTTTTAGATTTTCTTTTCCTAAAAAATAAATTCTATAAAATATATTCTTACAATATTTAGTTTATAGGCATGGGGAATAGGAAGGAAAAGAGGAGAGAATGCCTGATCAGGGCATTGCGTTATGATGGTGGTTGCAGAAGGATAGAGAAAGATAATTAGGGACTGAATGTGGTAGACTGTTGAATTCAAGGAGATGAGTAAACTCTGGTACCATGGATGGTCAAGAGGCTCAGAACATTTGGTTGGGATTCAGTGATAATTCAGTGGGATAACAAGCATATGACATTTATTGTGTTCTAAGCTCTGTGCTAAGTGCTACATATACAAAGAAAGGGAAAAGCAAGTTGTGAAGAAAGACCTGAGAGGATAAAGGCTAAAGGTGTGTTGGATCGGCTCCAGTAAGGAACTGGTACCCAAGGGAGCTCATGTGGTTCTGCATAAATTGAGATCAAATACATAGCACAGGATTATTCATATATTTTCCTATGGTAATGAATTAGGTTTTTTATTTTTCAAAATACATTTTATTGATCTTTTATATTTACATAAGCTATATTTCCCAATGGATCTCTCCCCCTTCATTTCCTAGAGAGTTATTCTTTATAACAAAGAAAAAAAAAGTTTGGCAAAACTAACCACATCCCCTTCACACACGCATACACTCCTTCCCCACCTCCAAAAACAAAATTTTAAAAAAGCATTTTCACATATTTGAGAACTTAAGGGCACACATTTCTTGCCTCCTGTGAAAGAATCTTAGATCTTGGAAAGTATCCTGGCTCTTAGGCTTCCCTGAATCACAATCTGCAGCCTGGGGCACCAGTCAAATGGGACCTTCTTCTTCCTCTCTGAGTGTCATCTTTAGTCCCTTTAAGATAAAGTCTTTCCCCTTACCTTGCTTTATAATTTCTCTGATCATTAAACCACATCTAGAGGTATGGAGCTACATGGATCCTCAGGTCTCTGAATTGGCTCGTCTCCTTGACTTTAGAAATCTGCCTCGCCCATATCCTAATGTCCTATTCCCCTTATTTGCTCCTGCCACTCTCTATTTTAATGTTTGGTCTTAGATTCTGTGAGTTCATACAAGTCTCAGCTAAAACCTCACCTTCTATGAGAAGCCTTTTGTGATTCTCCTTAACACTAATTCCTTCCCTCATTTCCTATTTATTCTGCAAATTTATTAGCTTGCCTGTACATAGTTGTTTGCATGTTGTCCTCTCCATTAGATTGCAAGCCCTTTGAGGTGAAGGGCCATCTTTTGCATTTCTTTGTATCCCTAGTGCTTAGTCCAGTGCCTGGCACATAGCCTAATAAATGCTTATTGACTGACTAACCTTAGCACCCATTTCCCTCTTTTCTTCCACCTTCATTTCCAGTCTCTTTGGGGGGCTAACTTTCAGATAACCCTAGAGCTGCTAATGGTAAAAGACAACTTTAATCCCAGGTTCCTAGACCTGCTAATTCTCTCAGATAATCATTTATGAGGTGGCGGTGCCCTAAATTAACTATGAAGTTATCTCCAAACCAAATCCTGCTGCCAGCTTTTGCCTAACCTTCCTTGGGTACCAGAGAAGTACCTTGTTCTGAAAAAGCCAATGCTTTCTATTTTATGGGCAATCACCCACAAAGCAAAACCAATGCATTGCTGGCATATAGTTCCCATCATTCATAGGTGGGATTGCTTTACTCTGTTCCACTCTGTTCCTTAAGATAAGCCCTCCAGCCAGGCTGGTCTCACAGTTCTGAATATGCCTTATACATCGCTGCCTCTGGGTCTTCACTACCTCTTCACCATCTATCCAAATCTACCCATCTTTCAAAGATCAGCTCAGGTGCCACATCTTCCATTAAACCTTCCTAGCCTATTTAGACCCACGCAATATATTGCCTTGCAATGTAGCCTTAGTTTATTGTTTATCTCTTCACCTATAAAGGCTTAAGATATCATTTTTGGAAATGTTAATTTATAATACATTCAAGCCATATATGTATGTGTGTGTATATATATATATATGTACATATATATATTTGTTTAACTTAAAATGAAGTGTGATTCATTTTGTTTTGAGATATTTATGATATGCCCTCCCTTTACTCTCCTTTTGGCTACTGATAAGGCTGACTTCTGCCCAGCAACAATGAAAGCCTTGCCTAAATCTGAATCTGCCCAGTAATCAGGGGGCTCTATCTGTTGACAAAGAAACCTTGTTATTTTCTGTGTACATGATGTACCCCTAATGCATGTGCCCATATCCTTGAATGTTGCAAATTTAGTTCCCTGCTTTGTGACCACATCCTTGAACTGTTTTGTAAAGTACCCAACACACCTGCATCTCCTTCCCTTACACACCTGCTTCCCCCTTCCTGACATCCTTCCCTGTGGTTAGCTGCCCTCATAGGAACATACCCCCCATCCCGAGCTGAGTGCCCAAAACTTGGGTATAAAAGCAAGACCCTGTCTTTTCTCAAACTGTTAGTGCTCCTAAGGACAAGCCAGCTGCTTTTGTGTCAATAAAACCCTCTTGACTAGTAGAACCTCTGCCCCCTGAATTCTTTGGGACAACCTGACTGAACATCATCTGCTTCATCAGCTACTATTGGTTTTGGGGGAATGATAAAAGTAACAAGGTGGCCCTCACTCTGGAAATGCTGGCCTGGTGAAAGGCTGAGATGAGTTTAAAACAGGTAGCAGAAGCAGATAAGTCACCTGGCAGTCGTTGGTAGCTTTGGAAGTTCATTGAAGGTAGACCTAGGAAGGGTCAGTTATGGCTTTGCCCATAATTTAGGAGCAAGGTGCTGCCAGGATGTATGTCTTACTCTCCAGTGTTTGTACCAGCTGGCAGCCACTCAGGCAGACCTGGGGGAAATCAGTTCCCCCTCTGGGTCTCAGTTTCCTCAAGTGGAAAATGAATGGCCTCTACTAGATGATCTTAACTTTACTCCCAGCTTTAAATCTATAATTTGATGATGTCTTTACTTCACGGAATCACCTCCCTGATGTCATGGTCCTCTTCAAGAACTAAGGACAAACAACAATTTTAACTAGTCTGTAAACTCAGGCACACATGATTCTGTGACCGTGTTATGGGGGGCCAATAAGGATGAATGAAATCATGAGTTCGGGTCTATCTGGTAGCTATACCCAGTTATGATAAGACATTATATTAGGCACTTAATCAAACTTGATACCTGCCAAGAAAAGGCACATGGCACAGTGGAGAGAGTGCTAATGACCAGAGTTCAAATTCTGCTTCTGATAACGTACTGGCTGGGCAATGAGGGGTAAGTCACTTAATCTATCTGGTCCTATGTTTCCTGATCTGGAAAATGATTGAGGGGATTGGAATAGATAATCTCTCAAGTCCCTTTTAGTTCTAAACCCATGATCCTAAAAAATAACTACAGTTAGGAAAAAAATTAAAAATTATTTATTTTTTAAGAAGTGCTTTCCCTTTTGTGTGAAAATTGTGTTCTAATCCACAAGAGGAGGCGATCTGCTTTGAGATGTTTCCAGCAATATGGACAGTATGTATTGGAGCTTCTGTAGTCCCTGGCCCAGTCCCTCTTGGGACTATGTGCTTTGAAAGGTATGTGTTGGTGAGGCTAGGAGAGGGAGGAGTGGGCTGTAGTTATGCAATAGAATTTAGGTTATCATTTATTTTTTTTCTGCACAAAGTTAACTAGGTCATATGAGGATTTAAATACAGAAGCTTGGCTACTTTAGGAAAAGGCACCAAGAAATAGTGGAAGAATACTGGTGGTGTAGTAGAAGACCCAGGCTCACATCCTGTCTCTGCTCTCTGCTTCTTTGTCAACTTGGGGAAAATCACTTGGCCCTCTGAACTTCTTTTTTCCTCTCTGTAAAGTGAGAGGGTTGACTCAGCTCTTCTTAAACCCCATATGGGGTGGCAAACCCACAGTTTAAGAGGCGCTGAAAGGGTCGCCAGTGGAAAGTTTAAAAAGCTCTGGGCTAGCCGAGCTCAAAGATCCCTTCCAATTCTGAAGCCCTGCAGTCTTATTAACAGGCTAAATGCTTTACAACTATAAGAGAGTCTTGCTTCTTGAGGATGGTTTAATAATGGCTCAGCTTGGAATGATGACAATGATAATATAATAATAAATATTTTATATATGACTTTAAGGTTTATGAGCTACTTTGCATGTTTTGTCTTATTTGATACAACAATCCTTCAAGGGAGATGCTACCATTTTATGGAGAAAGAAAGTGAGGCACACAGCGTTTTGATGACTGAGCCAAGATTCCATAGCTACTAAGTGGAATCAGGGAGATGGAGATGACTTTTCCAGCTGTCTTCCTGACTATAAGGTTCTAGGGTAAAGTCTTTTGCATTTTACATAATCAATAAATTTTTAAAAAAAATTTAATTGCACTTGAGGATGGGATGAGGGTGGAGAGTAGAAGAAAAAGTGAAATGTTACTCTTCTGATTTGATCTTTTGACCTTCTTGCATTGCTGTTCCTCAGGGATAGGACCTCTGCGAGCCAGTCTGCTGCTGTGGGACAAGATTTTGATCTAGAGGTCTGGAGGGAAGAGAGGCAACGGAGGGCTGCAATGTGCCTGGAGATCTCTGGTACTTGTTCCCCCTCTGGTGGCCAGCAGCTATTATAGCACCCTGCTCGCTTTAAAAAACCAAAAAAAAACCCCAAAAAACCAAAAACCTGAAAAAACCAAAACCAACCAAATTTCTTTTTAAAATTGGGTATTCATTAAGATTTCTCATAAAAATGGAGAATCAAGATGGAAAGTGAAAAACAAAAGAAGTCAACCATTCCAATGTGTGCCCTACATGATAGCAAACATCTGTATGTTCGGGAAAGCTTACTAGGGATTCATGTTAAAACACTCCTGGGTTTCAGTTTCCTTGTTTGTAAAATAAAGTTGCGTTACGAATGATTTCTAAAGTCCCTTCCTGACCTAAAGTTTTATGATTTCATGACTTAAATGTTAGGGTGAATCCAGAATCCATAAAAATTCCAGTTGAAAGTTAATTCCCAAACCTATTTTTCAGTCTGCAAGAGTCAAAGGAAGATGTGACCCAGAAATAGAATCGGAGATTTCAAGCTAGAGAGGGTCTTATAAGCTACCTAGTTCAATCACCTCATTTTACACATGAGGAAACAGAGGCCACGATGAGGGTCACACAGCTAGTAAATGACAAAGCTGTATCCTTTGACTTTTTAATACAACATACTTTCTTTTGTACCAGTGTGGCTTTCTTAATATGAGAACATGCATGAGAGGAGGTGGTAGAGCACTAGGCCTGGAGTAAGAAAAAACTGAGTTCAAATCTGACTTTAGATATCAGCTGTGTTACCCTGGGTAAGTCATTTAATCTCTGTCTGCCTCAGTTTCTTCAACTGTAAAATGGGGATAATAATAACACCTACCTTCTAGGGTTGTTGTTAGAGTCAGATGAAATAATATTTGTAAAGTACTTAGCACAGTGTCTGGCACGTAACAGTCTTTTAGTACGTATTAATTTCCTTTCCTTCCTTCTATGAAGTCATGGGTAGGAGGGGGGAATGCATAACCTCAAACCTTTTAACTCTACTTTTCAAACTCATTGACTGCAGAATTCTACCAACACTGTGTTATTACCCTCATTTATATATGGGGAAATTGAGGCATTCAGAAGTTACATAGTTGCCATTCTTCATATTTTGTAGCATTTGTCTTCCTATCCATGATTTCATTTGGTCCTCATAACTCTGTGGGGGTGGGTAGGTATTACTGTGTCCAATTTTCAGATGAAGAAACAGACTCAGAATCCAAGGGGCTTAAGCCAAGTCAATGGCAAAGCCAGTATTACAATTCTGGTCTCCTGAGGGCTGGTCCTGGGCTCTTAAGGTATCCAAGGGTCACAGCAAAATGATAGGATGCCAGGGCTAGACTCTGAGTTTTCAGTCCTTCATCCTAGTGCTCTCTTCATTATACTGCAAAGACTTATTTTCATCTTTTCTAGGTTACCATTGCCATGGAAACTCAGGATGTCCCACTGTCACCTCAAACTCAACATTTTCAAAACCAAACTATTCATCTTCCCTTCCAACCTTATTCTTTCTCCCGGCTCCCTTATTTCTGTAAACATCACCACCATCCTTCTGATCATCCAGGCTCAAAACCATGAGGTCCTCACCCTCATTCCTGCATCTAGCTATGTCCTAGGCTCTGTCAATTATACCTAGGAGCATGGGCTTTTGATCTCATCTAGTCCAAACCCTTTAATTTTATAGAAGAGAAAACTGAAGCCTAGTGTGGATGAGTGACTTGCCAAGATAACAAGAAGCGGTGATGAGATTGGAATCTAGGTCTTCAGGCCCCAAATAAAAAAAAAAAAATTTTTTCCTGCTATGCCAAATGATACTCATATTTGTCATATTCTTTCCATTACCTGATGGCATCATTGTTTCATGACCTCTCCCATGGGCTATTACAAATAACTTTCTAACTGATCTCCCTGTCTCTAATCTCTTTCCTCTGCAAACCATCATGCCCATCAATGCCTGATTAATCTTCCTAATGAACTGATAAAATTATTGTGTCACCGCTTTGCTCAAAAAGCCTTCCATGTCTCTCTATTGCTTATTGTTTTTTTTTTGTTGTTGTTGTTGAGTCATTTTTTCAGGCGTGTCTGACTCTTCATGACCCTATTTGGTGTTTTCTTGACGAAGATAGTGGAGTTTGCCATTTCCCTCTCCAGTTCATTTTACAGATGAGGAAACTGAGGCAAACAGGGTTAAGTGACTTGCACAGAGTCACACAGCTACTAAGTGTCTGAAGCCAGATCTGGACTCAGAAAGATGAGTTCCTGATTCCAAGTCTGGTACTCTATCCACATGAAACTTTCTTTGATCCCAGCTGTTTCTCTAGAATTTTGGGTTTCTATAGCTTTGCTCACAGTCAGTCAATCCCATAGTCATGTAAGTTGTATACATGTCATCTCCCTTTTTAGACAGGTAAGCACCTTGATGCTCACACATAGAACAATGATGAGTATCTAATTGTATAAGATGTTTCAGGACGGGGCAAGGGATGGTGGACAGAAACAGCAACAATAGTAACAACTGAGATGTATTTGGTGCTTTTAGGTTTGTAAAGCACTTTACAAAATGCATACTTTCCATAGTACCTACAAAATGCATTTCTATGGTGGTCTACAAAATACATTATCTCTACCGCGCCATTTATTGTTCAGAAACACATTAGAAGACACTTTATAAATGCCAGTTGAATTGAATTTGATAACCTCACACATAGTAGGCACTCAATAAATGTTTGCTTAATTGAATTAAATTACATTACAATGAAGAATTATTGTTTTGGCAGGAGAAGGAGAGGCATAGTAAATGCCCTGCTAGGGAGAAGGGAATTTCATTGTCCTTTGTTCTCAAGCTGAAGAGGGCTAGAGAAAGGAAAGAACTATAACTTGGCTTGACTGAAACAATGCTTTTCAAAAGGTTTACACAAGGCACTGGCCACTTGTCAGGGTTAGGCAGCGAATTCATTTCCTAAACCACATTTCTACTTGTTGGTATGTGTCCCAAGCCAGCTTTTAAGGTGCAAGCGCTAAATGGTGTACACGAAGGCCTCTTTGAAGAGCATATGCTTCTCCATTTCAATCTCTTGGGCTATCTTGGCACACCATGCCTTTTCCTCACCTTCAGAAGTATGAATGGAAAGGTTCTGACCAAGTTAGCCTCATATCTGCTCAATCAACCTGGTCTCAAGACAATCAGAGGAAAGTAGATGTCTCCACAAAGGAGTAGAGTCATTCATTCTCCTTTGTTGGGCCTGTTGTGGTCTAGAGGAGCTGGGAACCCTGAAATTCAAGGGCAAAAGGTACGGTTCTTGCCTGGAAAGAATTTGACTCAAGTATTCTTTCAGTCAGAGACAAGGTTTATTGTTTTGCCAGTAAAAGTGGGAGGGCTCTTTAAGAACCTGTACCTTTGGTACATGAAACTGACCTCTTTTATAAGGTAAAAAGATTTTGTGGGGAGATTTGAATGGGATCTAGGAGTGGTCAATAAACTGGGGTGACCCAGGAGATAATGAAACAGGGTCTAGATGGGGTTAAGGGTGGGAAGTAGCCTGGGGTGATCCAGAGGTAGCAGACCTCCATTTTACAAGGGCTGGGCTGGGTCAGAGATATCAGAGAATTGTAGGTCCCAGACACAATGAAAGGATAGTTGAAAGGATTATACTGGGATGGGCCAGGTGCCTCAGGCAAACACCAGAGACTTGGTTCTGTGGCTTTGGGGTCTAGGAATTCATGGGAAAGTTCAAAGGGGGAGGAGTCCGGAGGTCCTACCCAATCAAACCCATCTTTGCTCCCTAAATTTAGGCCTAAACTTCCCCTCCAGACCTTAAGTCCCAAATAGACTCTGACGCCTTCATGTAGTTACTATCCTACTGCTGCTGCTATGGGACATACTGTGCCATGGGTAGATTTCCTTCCCCTACCTCCTCCTTCTGAAAGGACATCTGCTCTTAATGGATTGGGACTGTGACTTCTACAATAAGTGTTTCTCACAGTAAAAAGAACCTCACAGTTTACAAAGAATTTTCCTTACAGCTCTGTCTGATTGTAAAATCACTATCGTCATTTGTAGATGAGGAAGTTTTGACCTGGCCGAAGTCCACATATTTAATAAACGTTCAAGTCAGAACTTGTACCCCCTCCACCAATCTGCTTATTAGATTTGAGGTTGTGTGGTGTGGTAGGGCTGTTTAGGGAACAAGCATTTATGAAGAACTACTAGATGCCAGGCACTATGCTAAATATTATCTCATTTGATCCTCACGGTAACCCTGTGAGTAGACATTATTATCCTCATTCTACAGTTGAGGAAACTGAGGCAGAGGTTATTTAAGTGACTTGCCCAGGGTCACATGGCTAGGAAGTGTGGAGGCTGGATTTGAACTCCGGTCTTTCTGACTCTAAGCCCAGTTCCCCATCCACCTAGCTGCTCCCAAATAGATAATTTGTCTTTCACTATTTGGAGGGTAGAAAGGCTACATAGTCCTAGAGGCCAAGAGGAAACTCCTTAGGTTAATTCTTGTTGTTGTCATTGAATCGTTCAGTCATGTCTAACACTTTGTGACCCCATGTACTGTACTGTCCATGGGGTTGTCTTGGCAAAGATACTGGAGTGGTTCATCATTTCCGTCTTCAGTGGATTAAGGAAAACAGAGGTGAAGTGACTTGCCCAGGGTCACATGGTTAGTAAGCTAGTGAGGTCAAATTTGAACTCACGTCTTCCTGAATTCAGGTCCAGTGATCTTTCTAATGAGCTTCCTCCTAGGCAAACAGAGGTAAAATGACTTGCCCAAAGTCATAATGCTAGTAAGTGTCTGGGCCATGTTTGAACTCAGGTCTTCCTGACTCTGGACCCAGAGGTCTATCCACTGATTTATCTGGCTGCCTCTAGGTTAATTCTACTCCATGGAGAACTGAAGCATTTAGATTTGAGATATATGGAAAGCAGTCTTGGTTTACTTTACCTGGTTTACTGACCTGAATTTCTTGCATGGCCTTGTATATTTCCACTCTCTGGGCCTCAGTTTGAACTTAGTGGACCTAGATTCAAATCCCATTTTGTCATTTATGACCTGTATGACTTTGGGAAAGTTTTATAACCTCTCTGGGGCTCAGTTTCCTCATCTGTAAAATGAAAGGATCAGACTAAATGGCCACAACTCTCAGACAGTGTGATTCTAGGATAAATGACCTCAATCTAGGGCCTCTTCCAGCTCTATTAGGCAGTAATGCCCCAGCTGTGAAATAGCCTGATGTCATTTGCCTCCTTTTTGGTCATTTCAGGAAGAGTTAGTTAATCAGGCTTTCTAAGATATTTGGAGATACACAAACCAGATCTAAGAAACCAAAATTCTGAGAACTTTACTCAAAACTGCCCAAGTTTTGGTTCCAACACTCTTTGTCAACTGAGTTTACTCTTAAAAATGCCAAGTGTGTTTTCCCTCAGTATTGACAACACTCAGCAGGGATGATTAAGAGGCTGTCCTAGAATGCCCTTTTGAGGGACCTTCCAGTTCTCATATTCTAGAATTCTATGAGCTACCAGACTCAGATGACCCACCCTGAAGTAGAAGAATGTAGAGAGCACTCATAACATTTCTTTTTCAATCTCGGCAAAAATCATTTGTTCCCCATTCCTTACTCATGTTGGCCCTCCTGACCTCTACCCTGAGTATTTGTTTCCTTTTGATCAAGAACAAAATTAATCTGGATGCACATTAGTTATACAATCTGTCTCTTCAGGGCTAGCACCAGAGGCAAAAAATTGTCTGAAAGAAGTCTCCCAAAGGTCCTAGATGCCTGAAGGTCTTATCATTAGAACCACTCTTTTGGAGTTAAGCTGCTTGAAGCCTTTCACCATCCGGCCCCATCTGACTGAGGCAATCAGATTTTTTTCCCACTCAGGTTTGACAATTTAAATGTTGAGTTAATTGCTTTGTGTGAATATGCATAGATGATTTTCTCAGAATAAATAATCTGATAGAAGTAAATAAATTCATGATAAAATGTAAGCTTCTTGAAGGCAGGGCACTTCAAGACTGGTGCCTGCCACATAGAAGACACTTAGTAAATACTTGTTGGTGGATTGCTTGTTCTTTTTAAAAGGTCTTCATGCTGATGTAGACACATTCTATTCCTAAAAGCTATTAAGAAATAGACTGTTGTATAGTCATTCATTGTTTGGGGGTAGGTATGTGTGTAGATTTCATCTCAGGTCCAGAGTACTAAATGGGAGAAAGAGAGGAGAAGAGAACAAATATTTATTAAGTGCTCTGTGCTAAGCCCTTTACAATTATATTCGATCCTCACCACAATCCTGAGACGGAGGTACTATTATTTTCATTTTACAGTTGAGGAAACTGAGACAGAAGTTAAGTGACTTGCCCAAGGTCAAAGAGTCAGCCAACAAGTCGGGGGAGTAAGAAGCAGATGCCAAATTCATTCCTCTTTCCACAGTACCACATCGCCAGAATTTCCCAGCCTTTCTCTGGGAGCAACAGAAACTATTTTAAAACCACATCACCCTTTTTTCCCCCTTTGCAGTGGGAACATTTCCTTACCCAAGCTGGAGGAGTTGGCAGGCATTTGCACTAATATTGGGTAGGTATGTGTGGACTGGTCCTTCTCAGCACTGGGCCAATTTATTATCTGGAAAGTTGTGGCTTTAGGAATCCTTAGGAGGTCCTTGAAGAAATGGTTCTGATTATCGAGTCTTTTGTTGGGATGACTGGGAATCTCACTGATGCAAATCACAAAAAACTTAAATAGGACAGAACAATTCAAGATGTTTTTCTTCCTTTAATAGGCTCTTGGATAGAATGTGTGTGTTATGACTTACAGCTACATTAGAGAGAGAAGCAGCTAGTAATGTCATTGCCTGACAGTGGCCATTCTCCTAGGTTTAGCACAGACACACATAATTGAGATAAGATCAATCTATAATCAGGTACTTACTAAGTACCTACTATGTGGTACCTACTATGTCCCAGGCACCTTGATAGGCAATGGGGGGAGCAAGTATGAAGAGTGAAATAATCCCCACTCCCAATGAGCTTCTCTTCTAATGGGGGAGGCAAAAACTACATATATACATATATATATATATATGATATACATACTGAGTTTTTTTTATTAATTCTAGGAGTTTCTCAGTTTGTCCTTCATAATCTGTCTTGACTACACTTACATCCATACCAGATAATGTAATGTTAATAAATACAACATTCAAAGTATTTAAATACAAGGTAGTGTGGGAAAGAGGGCAGAGACAGTTGGGAAGATCAAGAAAAGCTTCATGTAGAAGATGATGAATGAGTTAGTTCCTTCTTGAAGAAAGAGAAGGACTGTATGGGGTGGAGGGAAGGAGAGAGTAGCATGTGTGATGGCCAGTGCAAAGATATAGAGATGAGAGATGGTGTGTCATGTGTGACAAAGATAGGGAGAGTTTGGCTAGATCACAGACTATGGGAAGGGGAATAATTTTCAATGAGGCTGGAAAGATAGGTTTGGGCCAGATTGTATAGGAATTTGAAAAGTTAAACAGGGGAAATAATTTTTGATTGTCTATAGCAGATAGGGAGCCACTGGATTTATTAAGTAAGAGAGTGAAATAATCAGATTTGTGCTTGAGGAAAATTAATTTGGCAACAGTGTTTGAGATGGTCTGGAGTAGGAAGAGATTGAGGTAGGGAGATGAATTAGTAAGATGTTATAATAATCTAGGCAAGAGGTGTCAAGGGCCTGAACCAAGGTAATTGAGTGGCAAGAAGGGATCAGATAGGAAAGGTATCGCTGAGATAGAAAATGCAAGATTCAGCAACTGATTGGCTACATGGGGTGAGGGAGAGTGAGGATTTGAGGAAAAAGCTCAGATTATGAACCTAGGAGACTGTGAGGATGATGGTGCCTTCAACAGAAATAAGGCAGTTTGAAAGAGGGGAGCGTTTAGGGTAAAGATGATGAGTTCTGTTTTAAATATATTAAATGTAGGGTATCTTTGGGATATCCATTTTGAAATATCTCATACTCAGTTGATGATGTGAGGCTTGAGCTCAGTGGAAAGAACGGGACTAGATATGGAGAACTGGGAGTCTAAAGTTAAACCCATGGGAGCCGATGAGGTTACCAAGAAAGACAATGCAGATGGACAAGAGGGACCTTGGGGGAACACTCATGGTCAGGTAGTGTGATATGAATAATGAACCAGAGCAAAAGACATTGAGAAGGAGCAGTCAGACAGGTAGGAGGGAATCTGAAGAGCAAAGTGTCATGAAAACCCAGAGAGGAGAATGTCTCCAAGAGAAGGGGGTGGCTTACTGTTAGCTGCAGCAAAGAGATCAAAAAAGATTAGGATTGAGAAAAGTCCATCAGATTTGGTGATCAAGGCACTTTTTGCTCCTGGGATGCCTCCTGATACAATTTATATTCCCTTCTCAGGATCTTCTATTCCACTTTCTCTATGTCTGGATGTCTTCTAAAACTCGGTCTTGGGCCAGCTGCCCTTCTCTTTCAACCCTTAACACTGGTCTTAATTATCAACTACTAGAAAATGATTCATAAACCTACAAGTCTAACACTGATCTCTCTCATCATCTCTCCACTCTGACACCTCCTCCTACCTGTAAGGCATCTCTTTATTTCCCCTTTGCTTTGTAAACCCAAGGATCTTGTCCAGATCTCCACACAGAGCTGTAATATGTTTTTTAAACTGACTTTCTGGAGACATCTTGGCTAGGCTACTGTCTCTATGCATGACCACTCATAAACCATTAAAAACATGTAGGTTTCTAGTTTACTCAGGAATCTCAAAGGCTCACATAAACTATAAACTGAGAGTACCATCAGATGGGATTGTTGAACCACTCTGTCTGTGATCTGGGAAGATCATAGAGAGCAGCAAAGGGACCACAGAATAGTAGAAGGGCAAATGGCCCAGTCTTCAGGAAAGGGAACTCTATCCATGTGATCTTGACTTTGATTCTTGGCAATATTCCGAAATGTATTACTTAAGGAACAGTTAGTGAATGTCTGGAAAACAAAGGGGTGACCAGAAAGAGCCAGCCTGGCTTCATCAAGCACAGGTCATGTCAGCCTGACCTCATTTCTCCTTTTTGAAAGGCTTACTAGACAGTGGAATGCTATCAGTGTAGTTTGCCTAGATTTGAGCAAAGCATTTGACAGCCTTTCAGGTTATTTTTGAGCAAAGTATTTGACAGAGTCTTTCAGGTTATTTTTGTGGAAAAAAAAAAGATGGAGAGATGTGGGCCAGACAGTTGTATAATTAGGTGTTGTTGGAACAGACTGAATGGCTGGACCCAAGGCATAGTTATCACTCATTCAAGGTCAGTTTGGAAGAAGGTCTCTAATGGAGTAGCCCAGGAATATCTTTGGCTCTGCACTAACATTTTAAACGGTAACTTGGGTAAAGGTGTGGATGGCATGCTTATTGAGTTAGACTCAAAGACTGGAAGAAGAGCTAACATTGGAAAGAAGAGTCGGGATCCAAAAATATCTTGATATGCAACAATATTGGGCTGCATTTACTAAAATTACATTAAATAGAAACAAATATAAAGTCTTACATGGGTTAAAAAATGTATTTCACAAGTATAAGATGAAGGAGGCATGGCTAGATCATAGTTCATCTGAAAAAGCTTTGGGGTTTTTATTGGATTTCTATCTAAAGACTACATTAAAAGAAAGCAGAGTACCCAGGACTAGTGAAGTGATACAGCATTGAAAAGCTGGAGGATGACCAGGTTGATGAAGGGACTTGGTACTCTGCCATAAAAGGATAAGCTCAAGTAACTGGGAATGTTTAACTTGGAAAAGAGGAAACATGGGAAGTACAAGGTAGCTATTTTTATGTATTTGAAGGGCTATTGTGTGAAAGAGGGATTGGAAATATTTGTAGTAGTTTTTTTATGGTAGCCCCAAATGGGAAACTAAAGGAGTATCCTCCTATTGGGGGATGGCTAAGCAATATAAATGTAACAGAATATTATTGTACAGTAAGAAATAATGGAATGGATAACTTCAGAGGTCACTAACATGACCTTTATGAAATGATAGGGAGAGAGAAGCAAGCTAAGGTTATAAACTTGGGATACTGGAAGGACGGCAGTGGCTTCAAGAGAAACGGAAATCTGAAAGAGGACAGGATGTGGAGAGAAGAGAATGAGTTCTGTTTTGGACATGTTGAATTTAAGGTGTCTCCTGGATATCCAGTTTGAAATGTCTCATGGGTAATTGATAATATGGGACTTAAGACTTTTTTTGTGCTATTCTCCTGCTGGGGAATGGCTGAACAAAGGGTGACCTATTGACGTAAATTATCATGATGCAAGAAATGATGACGTGAACGATTTCTGAGGAAACAGGAAACAGCTTTATGAACAGAGGAAGAGTGAAGTGAACAGATCAGGGAAGACAATTTATACAATGTTAACTTAGAAATTAAAAAAAAAACCACAACAACTTTGACAGCCTTTAGAACTCTGATCTATGTAGTGTTCTACCACGAATCTGGAAGAATGAAGTGATTCATTCAACATGCCGCTAACCTCCTGACAGAGAGGTGATGAACTTAAAATTCAGATGTGGCTAAAGCAGGGATTTGTTTTGCCAGATTATGTAGATATACGAACAGAGAGATTTTTAAAAATGGGTGGAGGTGTGTTGTGTGAAGGACAGATTAAATAATACTTGACAAATGGGGGGAAAAAGGAAGAGGACTTGGGGTTAGTCTGCTGGAACACTGGAAGGATGTGGCAGAGAGGCAGACTGTGGCTTGATACGGGGAAACCTTTTCTAATAATTAGTACTATCCTGTAGTGCCTTGGGAGGTCATAGAGGCCCTTTAACCGGAAGTCTTTGAGAGGGACCTGGATGGCCACTTGTCAGGCATAGAATAGAGGGGATTCTTTTAGAGGCACAGCTTGGACTAGATGACCTCTAGTACCTGTAAGATTAAATATAAGATAAAATTCCATTACAGCATGGTAGAAAGAATGCTATGTGGTAGTTCAGAATCAAAGCACTTTAGAACAGGAAAAGGACTTAAAAGGTATACAGTTACAGGATCATGTATTTAGAGGTAGAAAGGACTTCAAAGGCCTTTTACCCCTTTATTTTTAATTTTTTTAAATTTTTATTGGTGAGACAATATGGATTAAGTGACTTGCCCAGGGTCACTCAGCTAGTAAATACCAAGCGTCTGAGGTCCTCTTGACTCCAGGGCTCTATCCACTGTACCACCTAGCTGCCCTGGCCCCTTTATGTTTTATAAATGAGGAAGTGGAGGCCCAGAGAGGTGAAGTCACTTGCCTAAAGAGACACAGCACAACTGAGATTCTAGCCCAGGTCTTTTGACTTCAAATGTAGCACTCTTTCCACTGCACTCCCTCCTTTTTTTCAATTAAAAGGAACTATGGCCCGGAGTGGGCTGCTAGGTGGTGCCATAGCGCATAGAGTGCTGGGCCTGAAGTCAAGAAGACTGGTCTTTCTGAGCGCAAATCTGGCCTCAGACACTTATTAACTGTGTGACCCTGGGCAACTCACTTAACTACCATCCACCTCAGTTTCCCCAATTGCAAAAAGGGGGTAATAATAGCACCTACCTCTCACTGTTGTCATGAGGACCAAATGACATATTTCTAAAGCGCTTTGCACAGTGCCTGAGTAGGCACTTAATAAATTCTAGTTCCCTTCCCTTCCCCCCTTAGAGTTGGGAAGGATGTTAGGGATCATCTAGTTCTACCACTCATTCTATGAGAAATCATTTTGACATGCTTGACAGTTCTGAGCTCCACTTAAATAGTCCCAGTGTTGGGTAGTTCACGACCACAGGAGACGGCCAATTTCATTTTTAGACAGTTTTAATTGTTAAAATGTTCTTCCTTCAGTTGATCCAAAATTCTCTTCTTTACAAGTTTTGTCTCTTGGTTCTGGTCCCAGCTTCTCGATTAAAATAGAACAAGTCTGTTCCTTTATGTACATAACAGCCCATCGTATATTTGAAGACAGCTATCATCTCTCCACTGAGTTTTCCCTTTTCCAGGTTAAACAATGGAAGTTTCTTAAAATGATCGTCATAGACGATCGCTGATATTTATATAACACTTCAAGGTTTACAAAGTGCTCTAAATTTGTCATTTCACTTGAACCTCCCAATAACCCTGCCAGGTAGGTATTACAGCATTTGTTAATTACTCACATTTACAGAAGAGAAAACTAAAGGTTAAATGACTTGCCTGTGGTCACATGGCAATTGAGTGTCCGAAGAAGTACTCAAATCCAGGTCTCTTTTGACTCCCAGTCATGCTTTCTGTCTTACTATCCCATCTCTCATAGGGCATTTCTCTAGACCCTTCATCATACTCGTCATCCTCTTCTGGACACACTCTACTTTGTAAATGTCATCCTTAAAATAGGTTGCCCATAATGGAATACAATTCTCCAGATGTGATCTGAATAGATTTCTAATACCCAAGCTCTGTCATTAATTAGCTGACTAGCTGCCTCACCCCAAGTGAGTCTTTTCACTTCTGGGGCCTTGGTTTTTTCATCTATAAAGTGGGGGAAATTGCATTTGTACTGCCTACCCCACAAGAGTGTTGCTTTAAAATACCTTATAAAATGAATTATTATTATTTTATTATTATCTTATCCTAATATTTTTCAGTGGGTTTCAGATAAAAATAGTTCTGAGACAAGTTGCTACTCCATTATTGTTATTATTAGTGTTCCACAAACTATTGTATAGGTAGATGAAATACTTTTTTGTAGTTGACAAAAGTATCAGGATGTAAATTCATCTTCTGTGGCTCACTGAGAGCATCCTTGGTATAACACCACCAATAGACAATAGATGCACTTTGTCCTATTCCCATGTGATTTTGATCTTCTCTGTATCTTTTTTTTTGTTTGTTTGTTTTTGATGAGGCAATCAGGGTTAAGTGACTTTCCTAGGGTCACACAGCTAGCAAGTGTTATGTGTCTAAGGTCGGATCTGAACTCCGGTCCTCCTGACTCCAAGGCTGGAGCTCTATCTACTGTGCCACCTAGCTGCCCCTCTGTATCTTGATAGTTTAAAAAAAAACCCCAACAACTATGTAGAATGTGAGCATTAGGTATGGGACTTCCATTAAAAATGTTATTCTTAAATTCTGATGGATTGATATTTCATCCAGGAGAATGTGGGTGACACTTTGGCCTGTGAAGTCCAGTTTACTGGTTGAGTTCTCCATGATATTTAAGGTCTATGTTTGTAGTATTGGGACTTGCCTCTCATTCCATGAAAGATTGAAGTATATGATAGTCAGGGCTGTCTCATGTATGATTCTCAACAGCAGGTCATTTCTTGCTAGGTATTCATAGGATCAAAGACGTAAAACTAGAAAGGATCTCAGAGGTCCTCTAGTCTAACAGTCTTATTTTACTTACACAGAAACTGAGACCTGGGGAAGGTAAGTTTTTTGTTCAAGGTCACACAAGTAATATGCATCAGAAGCAGTATTTCAACCCAAGTAAAAAGGCAGGCAGGCGTGAAAGAAACACTTATTAAGGGTTTTCTGTGTGCTGGGCAGTGCAGCTAGGTGGCACAGTGGCTAGAGTGCTGGGTCTGCAAGGCTTGACTTTATGAGTTCAAATCAGGCCTCTAACACTTAATAGCTGTGTGGCCCTGGGCAAGTCACTTAACCCTGTCTGCCTTAGTTTCTCTTCTATAAAATGAACTGGAGAAAGAAATAATAAACCACTCCAGTATCTTTGACAAAAAGAGTCAGACAAGACCAATGCAAATGAATAATAAAAATGTGCCAGACTCTGTGCTAATTTCTTAACAAATAAGATCTCATTTCATCCTCACAACAACTCTGGGAGGTAAAGATTATTATTATTGTCCCCATTTAACAGTTGAGGAAACTGAGGCAGACAGAGGCAAAGTGACTTACCTAGGATCACACAGCTAGTAAACTGGATTTAAACTCGGGTCTTCCTGATGCTGGGTCCAGGGCTACATCCACTGCACCACCTACCTGCCATGTACTCTGATTTCGGAACCAGTGGTTTTTCTACAATACCATGCTATACTTTCATTTAAATTTTTACAACCTGGGGAAGGGTTGCACTGTTTCAATCATTTTTTGCATTATTTATCATGGTCACTACATTCATGCTCCTTAAGGATAACACTTCTGTAATTTTTGGTGTCAATGACCTGGTCCTGAGTTGCTATCATAAATCTTGAGGTTTCCACAAACACATATGCTTCTTTGTTTACAAACTGTCAGATGAATTCACATGGATGTTGCCCATAGGTAGTTTTTTGATTCCATACTTGGATTATAACTACTTCATAGACTCCATTAGAACTAAACCACTTTCAATTATGTTCAACAAATATAATGGTGCGTAAAGTAATGTCTTCTTGTTCTAAAGGAAATTCTGTATTTTGTCATATGCTCTCAGAATGTTTATCAATCCTCTTCCTCATTTTTTTGGCAAGTCAATGTTCATATGTCCATAGCTATCTTTGGGTGATAGGCCTTGAGTTTCATTCATATTGTACAGGATTTTGTCTGGATACTTTTCTATTATTATTATTATTATTAGCATCACCAGAACAAAAATAGTAGTATGGAATAGTTGATTAAGGCTTGAACTCAGAAGGATCTGGGTTCAAATTCTACCTCTGAGACAATAATTAGGTAACTCTAAGTCACTTCACTGTTATTTGTCCCAGGCAATTCCCTAAGATTTAGCTATTCAGTCGTGGACAGGTGGAGAGTTCTTCATGCTAAGAAAATCATGAATACTTCAATAAAATCAAAAGTACATGGCTAAAACAAACTACTAGCATTGTCTGTAAAAGTGACCTACTGAAAGCTTTCTCAGTAAGTACAGAGTAAAGCACAGAGGTTTTCCTTCCCTACTAATATATATGTTAGCTATACAGAGAAAAATTAAATCTATAAATCAAAAAAGAGAAGAAAAAAGTATCCCTGTTTGTAGATTACATGATACTTTACTCAGAAAACCCATAGGATCAGCAAAATTAATTATGACAATTTATAAGTTTAAGGTAGTGGGATACAAAATAAATCCACAAGTATAATCAATATTTTGATACAATCCTCTCAAAAACTAGGAGGAAAAGAGAAATAGAAAGAGAAATTGTATTCAAAATACCTTAAAATACACAAAATATCTGTAGAGGTAACTTACTAAGGCATAGTTTTGACTTATAGAAATACAACATTCCCTAATTGATAAATGGTCAAAGGATATGAACAGGTAGTTTTCAGATGAAGAAATTAAAGCTATCTATAGTCATATGAAAAAATGCTCTAAATCTCTATTGATTGGAGAAATGCAAATCAAAACCACTCATAGTTACGTTACTCATTACACCTATCAGAATGGCTAACCAGATAAAACAGGAAAATGATAAATGCTGGAGAAGATGTGGGAAAATTGGAACACTAATGCATTGTTGGCAGAATTGTGAACTGATCCAGCCATTCTGGAGAGCAATTTGGAATTATGCCCAAAGGTCTATAAAAATGTGCATACTCTTTGACCCAGAAATACCCCTTCTAGGTGTGTATCCCAATGAAATCACAAAAATGGGGAAAAGACCCACATGTACAAAAATATTTATAGCAATTTTTTTTTGTGGTGGCAAAGAATTGGAAATTGAGAGGATGCCCATCAATTGGGGAATGACTGAACAAGTTGTGGTATATGAATGCTATGGAATACTATTGTGCTATAAGAAATGATAAGCAGGCAGACTTCAGAAAAACCTGGGAAGCCTTATATGAACTGATGCTGAGTGAAGTGAGTAGAACCAGGAGAACATTATACACAGTAACAGTCACATTATGTGATAAGTAACTTTGATAGACTTAGCTCTTCTTAGAAAAGCAAGGATCTAAGACAACTCCAAAAGACTCATGATGGAAAATGCTATCCACATCCAGAGAATGAACTGTGGAGTCTGAATGCAAATGGAAGCATACTATTTGCTCTCTCTCTCTTTTTTTTGTTTTGTTTTGTTTCTTCTTTTTCATGGTTCCTCCCATTGGTTTGAATTTTTCTTTACAACATGACTAATGTGAAAATAGGTTCAATATGAATGCATATGTAGAGCCTATACCAGATTGCATACTGTCTTGGGGAGGGGAGGGAGGTGGAGAAAATTTTAAACTCAAAAGCTTATGGAAGAATGTTTAAAACTAAAAATAAATTAATTTAAGAAAGAAAAAAAAAGAAATACAACAATTAAGAATCCTTTACAAAAATAAAGGAAGGCTTAAATAACCAGAAAGACATTTATTGTTCATAGTTAGGCCAAAACAACATAATGAAAATAAAGATACTACCCCAATTCATTTAAAGATTACAGCAAAGTACCAAGGGATTACTTTCTCAAACTAGACAAATTAATAATAAAATATCTAGAATATCATGGAAAATAGTAAGAAAAAGGAGGAATGAAGGGGGCCTAGCTACCATTTTTCAAACTATATAATGGACTAGTAGTTATCATTTGTTATTATTACCTGTCAACTGGGATGATCATACCCGAACTGTGGACTAGGGCTGTTGTGAGATTAATGACGAGTGAGAGAGAGAGAGAGAGCAGATGAGAAAATTCTTTGAAAAATGTAGTTATGCAAATACAAGATATTATTATTCACCTTTTCATCTCTATTCTCCTAATCCCCACCTTAGTACAGGCCTCCATCATCTGGGTCATATGTTGTGAGTATGATTTTACTATTAGTGAAAATTGCCTTCTATTATATGCTTAAAATTTTTGTGAATATTGTAAAATCGTAAGAATGGCATAGTGGAGACTGTTCCTTTTCCTCTCTCATTCTTCCAGTGGAGTGCTATCAACCTCTGTCATTCCCCTCTGTCTAAGTTATTGTGGGTAGCAGCCTTCAAGAGGTGGTTGGTACAGTGAGAAGAACTCTGACTCTGCTGTCACAAGACCTGGATTCAAATCCCTCCTATGATGCTTACAACTTCTGGGACCCTAAGGCAAATCACTTAACCTCCCCGGGCCTTAGTTTCTTTGTTTGTAAAATTCGGGGATTGGACTAGATGTCCATTGCTGTCCCCTTCCACTCTAGATGTATAGTTTTATGAATAATTCCATCAACTTAATTCAGAAAGACTGGAGAGATAATTGGGAGAAACCGGGTTGCTTTGTCAAGCCAATAGACTGGTAAAGACTGTGGTCACTCAGAAGAGACATCCACACACTATACGGTCCAGTGCCACTGGCCATGCTCTTCCTCTCACCCAATATACTCCATCTCCTGACTCTGCGCTCTTTGGCAGTGAAATTCCTTCAAATTCCAGTGAAAACCTTTCCTTCTGTGAGAAGCCTTTCCTGGTCCTTCTTAATGCTAGTGCTTTTCTATTTTCTCCCATTTATCATATGTATTTTATACGTTTATGTATAAATGCACGCAAGTGTGTCTATACGTACAGGCTATGTATATACACAAATATTTATGAGATAACACATAATAATATGATCAGATATATACAATATATAGGCATATATGTATATCTATCCAGTTTGTACTGTAGTTTGCTTATCTCCCCCATTAGATTGTGAGTGTATTGAAGGCACACTATTTTTGCTTTTTTTTTTTTAAGTATGTTCATTACTCATAGTAAGCTGGTATATTTTGTTGTTGTTGTTAAGTTGTTTCAGTCGTGTCTGACTCTCTATGACCCCATTTGGGGTTTTCTTGGCAAAGATATTAGAGTAGTTTGCCATTTTCTTTTCCAGCTCATTTTAGAGGTGAGGATCTGAGGCAAACAGGGCTAAATGACTTGTCCACGATCACATAGAGCTAATAAGTGTCTAAGGTCAGATTTAAACTCAAGAATCTGAGTCTTCCTGACTCCAGGTCCAGCTCTCTATCCAATGTGCCACCTAGCCGTCCCATAGGAGGCACTTAAATACTTCATGATGTGAATTCCCTGGTTGCCCAAGGGAGAAAGGACACCGTGAGAAAGTCACCGTGGCAGACTCTAGTATTCATGACTGAGATTTCCCTTGGGACTTGAGAAAGGCATGATGTTTCTGGTCCTTAAGCATGGGGCCTGAGAAGAGAGGTTGGCAGAACCCTGAGCACCATGAAAAGCTCCAGAACAGAAGACCCCC
Source organism: Vombatus ursinus (assembly GCF_900497805.2). Lineage (NCBI taxonomy): Eukaryota > Metazoa > Chordata > Mammalia > Diprotodontia > Vombatidae > Vombatus > Vombatus ursinus. The sequence goes on along the minus strand of NW_020954569.1, from coordinate 62,646,151 downwards.
TTGTCTGGTCCTACCTAAGAACGATGAGACAGGAAGAGCTGTGTCTCCTGCCAACATAAAGTAAAAGCAGAGAAACTCTGTAGGATTGCCATCCGCCCTGATGCCATGGCATCCATAGCAGAGAGGGCTGCTCTCGGGCAAAGGGATTCTGGTTCCTATCTGTGAAGGACACACAAGGGAACCATGATGGGAGATACTAGCAATGTTATTGACTGGCAGGAGTGCAGAACTATAGAAGGAGCCCTGTACTGAGGGAGTACAAGTGTCAGCCCCTCTGGGGAGTGCTACGTATTTAGCATGAGATAAGTGACTGAGACTCAGTACAGGTGTCCAGGGAGAAGGCTGCTTATGGAAGGGGTTTTTCTGACCTTTGTTTTAAGTTCTACTTTACTTTATTTTATTTTATCTATCGAGCACATTTTCCTGCTCTGAGTTTTGTGAACTTTGTGTTTGCAGGAAGTTGGAGATAAGACACTGGGTGGTGTCACTGAGTACAGTTAGGTGGCGGCTACAAGGCAGAGAGGCAATAAATCCCCCCAAATATACTAGGGATCTTTGTTTCATGTGAAAACCTCCACAACAAAATTTCTTTAACTGGAAGTCTATGGTTAGGTTTTAGGGGGTCCATAAACTTGGCTGGGAAAGTTTTATCTTTATTTTAATATAATTGGTAGGATTGTCATCCTGTGAATTTTATTTTATGCATTTAAAAATCTTGTTCTGAGGGTTCCCTTGGCTTCATGAGATTGCCCAAAGAGTGCACGACACAAAAAGTTTAAGAATCCCTGCTCTAAAGCAAAGGTTAAATCAGGATTGAGGAAAGGAGAACCTCATGGGCAGGACATTTGAGGAGTGTATCATCAAAACTAACGTAGGGAAGTGAAATGAGCGATTTACTTTAGCCGAAAATGATGTGAACATTTACTGGATTATATCTCTGCATTTTATAGATGAGGAAACTGAGGCAAACCAGATTAAATGATTTACCCAGAGTCACACAGCTAGTAAGTGTCTGAGACCAGATTTTTAAAAAATTATTTATTTTTAGTTGTCAACATTCACTTCCATAAGAATTTGAGCTCCACATTTTCTCCCCATCCCTCCCCTCCCCCTACCCAAAGATGGCATGCAATTTGATATAGGCTCTACATATACATTCATATTAAACCTATTTTCACATTAGTCATGTTGTAAAGAAGAATTAGAACCAATGGGAGAAATTATGAGAAAGAAGAAACAAAAAAAAAAGAGAAAGCAAATAGTATGCTTCAGTCTGCATTCAGACTCTACAGTACTTTCTCTGAAAGTGGATAGCATTTTCCATCATGAGTCTCTTGGAGTTGTCTTAGATCCTTGCATTGCTGAGAAAAGCCAAGTCTATCAGAGTCAATCATCACACAATGTGGCTGTTACTGTGCACAATGTTCTCCTAGTTCTGCTCACTTAGCCTGAGGCCAGATTTAATCTCAGGCCTTCCTAACTCCAGGCCCAGTGCTTTCTCTATCCACTGTGTCACCTAGCTGCCCTCCCTACTCTTTTACCTATATGAAGAATTCCTTTTATATACTTCACCCCAACACAACCTCTGGGATCTTTAGTAGGAGTTATTATTATTATTGATTTTATCCATCTGTTAAAGCCCACTTCAAATTCTACTTACTACAGGAATCTCTCTCTAATTCTGAGACCCCTTTCCTGTCTCCCTTTCCTCCAAGTCAGGGAATGTTCGTACTCTTTCCTGCTGGAGATTTGCTTTCTGACATGTACATCAGGTATCCTACTGAAACTCCTACTTCAGAGGCTCTCACATGACATAGGGAGGAGGGGGAGTGTTCAGTAGGGGTCTGAATTTTGAAATAAGAAGAGAATCTGTCAGTTCTGGATAATGGAGGACTGTGGTACTAGAGAAAGGTGTTAGGAGATAATGGCAGTGGTCATTAATGGCCACATGGTCAGGATGAAGACCAGAGGCCTGGATATGATAGGTACGATAGGTACAGGATTTATGACCTGTGGGTAGAAGAGAGACGGAGTGTCTTCCCTTGAAGTCTAAGCACTATGTTTCTCAATGCAGCTAATAACACAAGATGGGCTTCCTAAACATTGCTTTAATTTTCTCTCTCCATATCTCTAGAACTTTCACAGAATTGATCTTCCCTTCTCTCCAACCCCAACACCAAACACACATTTCAACGACCTCTGGAATCCAATCTAAATTCCTGGGGGGATATTCAGCTCTTCATTTCCCATACTTCCCCTAGACACTCATCTTTTCCAGTCAGGCTCAACTCTTTAATGTCCTTTTCAGGAGCCACGTTTTTCTCAGCTCCTTGCACCCCATCTCTGCATGTTCATTTACCCTGTTCTGTCTGGGAAGCTCTCCCTTCTCTTCTCCATTTGTCTAAACCTTCCCCATCCTTCAAAGCCAAAATCATGTGTTACTTCCTCCATGAAGCCTTCCCAACAATTCTACCCTTTTACCTCTTCTCCTCTCCCCCTTTCTCCAAGCACTTATATTTTAAACATACCATCTGGTAAGGAAACATAGATATAGAGCTGGTCATCAAATCCAATCCTTTTGTCTTACAGAGAAGGAAAGTGAGGCACAGAGGTCAAATGATGTGCTAGTATCTGAGGTAGAAATTGAACTCAAGTCTTTCTTACTCCAAGTATGGTGCTCTATCCACTACTTCATGTTGCCTCTGAAACCAAGACCCAAGGAGGATAAGGGACTTTTTCAAGATCGCACAGTTAAGTGTTAGAAGTAGGATTTGAACCCAGGTTCTCTGCACTTAGAATTAGTATTCTTTTTACTGTACTTTGCTATACTAGGTTGGTCTGGGTTTTTTTTTTTTCATTCCTCTCCAATTTATTTTCTTCTCTCAAGGGAAAAAATGGTTTCTTCTCCTTTTTCTGTGTCTCCAAGAGCACCCAACTCCCACTGAACGCACACAAGGCCCTCAATAAATGCTTCTGATTGATTTATGTAGTTAGATTACAACTGCCCCCATATTCTTCTCATAAAATCCTTCATGGAAACTGAAAGACAGTCATCAAACCACCCTAAATTTCAGGAAAAAATTGCAACCAAAGATATATGTTAAAAAGCAAAAACTATGAAATGCTTGGTTTTACTTTCTTGCCTTTGTAAATCACAGCCCAGGGTCCACCAGAAGTTCTAGTTTTCCACAGACCAGGTTCAGTCCTGGGAGTTGATCCCAAAGGGGCATTGCTCCAACCTGGAGTTGCTCTAGAAAAATTCCTTATTATCCTTGTTGTATAACTTGTGTCTGAATTTTCGTAAAATCTACATAAAAGAGCACCTCAACTCTCACATAAGCACTCCAGGTACAATAAGGGGTCTAAAGTGTGAGGCAGCCCTTATTTCATACCACCAAAAATGCAAAAGATGCAAGGATTCTCCTGACTTCACTGGAAGGTTGGGATTTTCCTGTTTTCCCCTTGCTGCAACATGGAAGAAGGCATGAGGGGGAAAAGGCAAAGAGGAAGTTCCAAATAGCTTGAGAAAGATGGAGTAGCTCATGTTTATAAACCACAACAGGGACGGTTGGATGTTTGTCAGCCAATCATCAGGAGATAGTCTCTATCTCTGAAATCTGATCAGGATAGAGCTACAGTTATCCCTTCCCCATCACCACTTTCCCCATCACATTTCCAATATACTGAAGGTCAGCATAAGATACTAAATGGGAATTTTTGGGTGTTTTTGTAGAAGCTGTGGACAATATGCAAAGGCCAACAGATGACACAGAAAATGTTTAGAAACTCAGAAGTACATCAAATATATGTATAGTATTGTAATATCAACCCAAGTTTTACAATGAGGTACCGTGAACACCCCATAAAAGAAAAAGAAAAAAAATTCAGACTTCTCTGGTAAGAAGGGAGGGCCAAAAAGTTTTACACAGATTTTTCAGATCACAGGGGTGCCTCCACCCTAACCCCATTGATGTGGAAGGGATATCTGTACTGAGCATGGACACATTCCATAAGAAAGTACCCCTCAATTGCTTCTAATGGTGTTCTATTCTCTGCACACTCATCAGGTTGGTTAAGGAACTCCCTGTTTTGGGAGCACTGACTCCTCTAACACTGTCTTATACCTTTCTTTGTATTCTTCCATAAACTAATGACCAGAGCATTATAATCTGTTCAGCTTTGGTGCCTGAAAACATCCACTCCTTCTGCTTCCTTCAGATGGTCTTTGTTCTATTGCAGCCTTCAATATTTCATCTTGAGCAGTTTTAATGTGTGTGGCACCTCTACTTCTTCCAGTAGTATCTGAAGTTATAAATTCTACATAAATTTAATTAATGAAGTCTCTTCTCTTCCATGGAGAGCAAGCAGGCCCAGTTTGTGTTAGCCCTTAAAATTCATGTGCAAAGCAAATCATTTTACCTTATTTTTGCAGAGCTCTGCACAGAAAAAGAACCTGGTTAAAAGAGATAGACACCCCCCTGTAGTGTCTACAGTGCTATATATGGATCCTTCTATTTGTATACAGTCATTCCCTCTAATTGGAAAATTTGGATCTGACTCTGAATACCAGGTAAGAGTTGAACATGGGATATAATTGCACACTAGTGGAATAAAACTGTGATGACAATATAATGCCTCTTTTCATCTGTGTAATTATTTAGCACTCGCTAATGATAATGACAATGTAGAGATTTCTTTCTGAAGCTCCTGCCTGCCATGAGGAGTCTTAGAAATGTGCAGAGAGGATGGGTAAAGATTCTTAAAGTATTGGTGAGATTAGGCATCAGATTAGGCAGCAAGGAGGACCCCAACGCAAAGGCTAAGATCCAAGACAAGAATTGATGGGAGCTTAGAATGAAATAAATCCTGTCCCTCCATTTTGCAGATGTAGAAACTGAGGCTCAGAGATGGAATGACTTGCCCAGGGTTACATGGTTAGTAGGGAGGTGGAAAAGAGTTTGAACCATGTTCAGTTAACCTATATGGCCTCTCAGTCAAGGTCAGTGATATGGAACACATAGGTGTGTGCATGGGAGTTTTTTTTTTCTCTTTTATGCATGGCATGCATACTCATCTTAAATGCCTTCTTAGAAACACAGAAACTTGCGCTAAGTGTTATTCCATTGCTGGCTGCCTCATTCTGATTGACAGCTTATTTAATGTCTGACAGGTGACAGGGGAATGCCAGAGAATGTTGGATTGTTCTCCAGTGGAAAGAATGTTGGATTTGAAGTCAGAGAACCTGGGTTTAAATCCTGATTATAGCATTTACTGCCTGTGTTTTGAGGCAAGTTACAAACTCTCTGGGTCTCAATTTTTAATTCTGTGAAGACCAGATGGCAGTTAGGTGGTGCCGTAGTCCATAAAGTGCCTGGCCTACAGTCCAGAAGACTCATCTTCATGAGTTCAAATCCAGCCTTAGACACCTACTCGCTGGGTGACTTTGGGCAAGTCACTTAGCCCTACTTCCCTCAGTTTCCTCATCTTTAAAATGAGCTGGAAAAGGAAATGGAAACCCCTCCAGTACCTTTGCCAAGAAAAAGCCTGAAAGGGCCATGAAGAGTCGGACACAACTGAGAAAGGACTGAACAACAATTATGAAGACTGGATATCTGCTAAAGTCCATCTCAGAGCCAAATCTGTGCTCCTTCTCCTCTACAGTGATGATATAAGTGAACAAGTTCTCAGGAATGCCAAAGCAACAGCAGAAACTTATTATGTATTAAATAAAACATACTAAGCAACCGACAGAAACTTAGGCCTCCAGCTGTGTGTCCCTCTCGCTGCCTTGAAATGAAACAGGGTGAGTTGCAATGGGAAGGGGGTTGAGCCATCCAGTTGGAATGACCCAAATGAGGCAGGGTCAAGCAACCCAAGTACAATACTGGCCTTCAACATATAGGGGTTCATGGAGTAGACTGTGGTCCCTCAAGTATATCCCAAGTTCAAGAATAAATAGAAAAGGTAGACATTATGGACAGATCTATACATCAAAAGCTTATTCATGGCTGAACTTTTTTTTCTTTTTTCTTTTGCAAGGCAATTGGGGTTAAATGACTCACCAAGGTCACACAGCTAGTGTCAAGTGTTTGGTCTGAGGTCAGATTTGAACTCAGGTCCTCCTGACTTCAGGGGCAGTGCTCTATCCACTGCACCACCTAGCTGCCCCTTGACTGAACTTTTTAAGCAACAGTATAGAGCAGAGTGTCAAACTCACAATCCTCTGGCTGTAAGCAGGCTACTAGCCTTTCACATGAGGTCCAAACCAAATTGAAATGTAATTGGGAGTTGATTAACAATATAGATAAAAATACGACATAGATAATATTAATATGTACTTTTCTAAATCAATATATTGCCTACAGGGATCTATTTCTATTTGAGCTCGACACCACTGGTGTAGAGCAGTGACAACACTAGACAGGGAGTCAGAAGCTCTGGGTTCTAGTCCTGGTTCTGCCACTAGCTGTGTATGAGATCTTGGGCAAGTCATTTCTCTCTTTGGGTCTCAGATCCTTATCTGTAAAGGAAAACATTAGATTACATGGTTTCTAAGGTCCCTTATTAGCTTATGATTCTGTGTCAGTAGACGGTCAGTTGGGTAAATGTGTTCAGATCCAGGGTCATATCCCAAATTAGTGGCACAGTCTAGACTCCAGCTCAGGTCTCCTGACTGCCAGGCCTTTGCTTTTTCCACTTGACCCACAAAGTAGCTTGACATCATGGATCAAACTCAGGAAGACCTGGGTTTAACTCTCAGATCAGACACTTAGTAGATACGTGACCCAGAGCAATCACTTCTCCATGCCTCAATTTCGTCATCTTTAAAAAGAAGATAATCATACCACCTCACTTGGAGGATCATTATAAGGATCAATGTGTGTGTGTGTGTGTGTGTGTGTGTGTGTGTGTATACACACACAAACATACCCACATGTATACATATTTTGTGTTTTAAAACACATAAATATATTAAAGTATAAACATGTGAGTATATTATACATTAGAGAGATATAGTGTAGGGGCAGCTAGGTGGTGCAGTGGATAGAGCACCAGCCCTGGAGTCAGGAGGACCTGAGTTCAAATCCGGCCTCAGACACATAACACTTACTAGCTGTGTGACCCTGGGCAAGTCACTTAGCCCCAATTGCCTCACCAAAAAAAAAAAAAAAAGAAATAATGTATATAATATATGAAAGATATATATATGCACACATATCTCTCCAATACATATCTTTATATATCTAAAGAGATATAGGCATGTATTTACACATGTATATGTTTTATAGAGAGACATGTACATATCTTTTTAATATGTTATATAATACATTATACATAAATGTATTTAATACATTCACTACATCATATATAATATACTTAATATATTTATGTACATCACAAATATACATTTAATATGGCATGTACATTTTATAATTGCATATACTTTGTATATACAATATACATATATTATGTATTAAAGAGATATTTACATGTATATATCTTTTCCCCACTATTTTTAATATTTTATTTCTCCCAATTGTATATATCTCTTCAATACATATGTAATATATATGTTAATATCTAATACATATCTAACATATCTCCTGATACAAATATATACATATATATCTCTTCAATATAAAATATATGTTTATACATATACACGTATGTGTATACATATATATATATATACACACATGTATAGAGTTTTGAAAATGACTTTATAAATGTGAATGTTATTATTCAATCCAGATGTCACCATGTGGCAGGAAGAAGAGAAAGGGGAGAAAGTGAGAGGCTTGCCTGGTGCCCAGCTGTTAAGCTATCTAGCTGTGTATTTTCCAAGATTTCCTACTAACTCCCTGTCCTCTCTTTACATTAATCAGGGCAACAGAGAGGTGGCCACATCTGTAGAAGGCACAGCAGGTCTCGGGGTGGAAGCCAGTGCTAGTTTAGATTGGTACAACAGAAAGGGATGCCAGGTGTATAGTCATGTGACCTTGGCCAGGGTGAATCAATGCATTTCCTTTATTTTAATGAATGCAAGAGGGAGGCTTTGGATGGTCCTTGGACCTGAGGGGGAGGGGAAGTCTATCTGTATTCGTTATTAGCTATTACTCCTGTAAGGGGCTGAGGTGGGGTGAACAAGAGAATTAAGTTAATTCCCTTTGAAAGCTGTTCTAGGCAAAGTAAGAGATAGAACAGCCACATTATGTGTTTAAAACACCTCCAGGGCTCAGTTTATGGATGCATTTATATTTATATATTTATTTGAATGTTTATGACTTTCTCTTTATCATTTTCACTTTGGCATCTCTGGGCTCATTATGGTTTTATGGCCGCTTCTCCACAGTTGGTGGCTGCACACCCCTGCATGTGATTCTAGGCAGGGCAGGAAGAGATGCAGAGAGAAAAATGAGCAAGATATTTGGTTAGGAATGAGCCTTCTCCAGGGATGAAGAAGAGGTGAAATCAAACCTGGGAGATGCCAAGTTTTCCGTTGTGTCCTAGGATCTCAGAGCCCCAATAGATCATTCATCATCCAATCCCCTCATTTTGCAAGTAAGGAGACTGAAATCCAAGGTCACCCAGAGAGCCAGCAGCAGAACTGGAACTAGAACCTCTTTCTATTATTCTCTTTTCGCCACATTAACTGCCTCCCTGTCCTTTCTGGATAGACTGTCTAAGGAGACATCCCCCAGGCCCTATGCAGTCTGGGCTTCCTGTTCCTCTCTCCAGAGGTGTCAGACACTCAGTCGTCACATGGGAACCACCATACTTCCACAACACATTAAAATGTAATTGGGAAATGTTTAATAAAATAAATAAAAATACAATAAAACACATATAATATTAATATGTGTTTTTCTAAGTCAATATGCTCCTGCTGGGATCCTTATGTACTGTTTAGTGGCCTTATTTCTATATGAGATTGACATCACTAATCTATACTCTGCCCCCCCACCCCACAACTTTTTTTAACCTTACATTTACAAAACAAACAAACAAACAAACAAACAAACCAGAAAAGCATCTCAGTGCTCCAATGGAAGCCTGGAAAGAAAATACAGTGGGTTCAGAAACCTTGATTCTAATTTTTCATCTGCTTTGTGTTGTGAGAAATTCAGTGAGTCATTTTCCATTTCTGAATCTTAGATTTCCCAATGTAAAATGGGAAAACAATTGTGATCCAACTCTTCCATTTTTGTGTTATCTGGCATGGTTGAAGATTGTCCTGGTTAACCTGATATCCTTTTAAAAAGATAGTTACCATAGATGTCCTATTTGAACTACCACTTTTCAAAGAATTAGAAACTGCAAATTATGCAAAGCGCTCTATGTTAAAGTTTAATTCTGATGATTTAGAAAGTACTTACCGACTGGTTAGGGCATCGGAATCATTGATGAGTATAAATGATCAAGTTCGGTTGATACTGTTTTGTAATTTCAGATTGTGAAAGCGCCCTACTGATAGAAGTTCAGTTTATACAAAATTCCAGAGAGAATATTTATTTTACATATGTCACAGGACCATGGAATTTAGAGTCAGTAGAGTTCTTAGAGGTCATAGAATAACACCTTCATTTTGTAGATCAAAAAATAGAAGCTCAGAGAAAAGTGACTTGCATGGGTTCCCTTCACCCCTATACCAAGTATAACTGTATTGTCAGTAGAATGATTTCTCTAACAAGCATGCATACCCAGTAATAGCTCACATTTATTAGTAGCTGATGTGCAAATTGCTGAGACCTCATCTTGGGAGATTAGGCAGGTGTGTCCTATTGATGCTGCTCATACTCAAAAATTGTTCTGGAAACTGCTTCTAGGGTCACTTTAGGAGCCACAGAAAATCAGCCTCATTATTTTATAGTCACCCCCAGTTTCTGATCCAAAATGGTATGACCCAGCTTGACTGTCCTCCTTACTCAACAGATTTGGGCCCTGGGGACTTTGGGTTGCTTTCAAAGGCAAAGTCACATTCAAAATGGGAAGATTTGCCCCCGCTGAGGACCTTCAAAAGAATGTGCCCTGGGCACCGAAGACAGTTCCGAAAGAGCCGCTACAAGTATATTTTGATCCAGGGCATCCTGGCACAGAGACGTGAATCTTCTCTGCCTTCTTTCCTCCCTCCCAAGGACACAGCACTCATTTAGATATGTAAATCCTGGCATATCCTGGTTAAAAGCAAAGTCACCTGATTTTTACCATAACACTTGGTAGATGTAGGCAAGTATATGTCTAGATATGTGCATGAGAAGCGAGAGTAGTGGACTGAAGAGAGAACTGATGGCTCTCAAGTTCAAATCCTGACTGTATATATACATATATATATATATATATATATATTATACACACACACACACACACACGCACACACACAGAGGGGAGAGAGACAGAGAGAGGCAGAGAGAGAGAGACAGAGACAGAGAGAGAGAGACGAAGACAGAGACAGAGGCAGAGAGAGAGAAGCAGGCTTTGTTAACTCTGGGCAAGTCATTCACCCTCATAGTCACCTCTGTAAGGTGCAGAAAAGGTGCTACTGTGCATTAATAGGGCTCCTCACTGGGAGTTCCTAATACTGATAAAATTATGGGCCTAGTCAAAATAGTAATAGTAAATCATAATAACAGTAACAGTAATAATAACAGTAATGGTAATAAAAATGAATGGCAGCTAGATGGCAGAGTGGATAGAGCACCAGCCCTGGAGTCAGGAGTGCCTGAGTTCGAATCCTGCCTCAAACACTTATAGCTGGGTGACCTTTGGCAAGTCACTTAACCCTATTTGCCTCAGTTCTTCATCTGTAAAATGAGCTGGAGAAGGAAATGGCAAACTACTCCAGTATCTTTGCCAAGAAAACTCCAAAATGGGTCACAAAGAGTCAGACATGACTGAAAAACAACTGAACAACAATCAGAATTAGTCAGTCAACAAGCATTTATTAAATGCTTACTATGTGCCAGACACTCTGCTAAGTTCTGGGGATATAAAGAAAGACAAAATCATAATCTCTGCTCTGAAGGGGCCTGCATTCTAAGGGAAGAGACAACACACAAATGACTACGTAAACAATATCTATGCAGTAAAAATGGGAAACAATCTCAGAAGTAAAAGGCACTGGGAGAGGGTGGGATGAGGGGGTGGGAGGTGCCAGGAAAAGTATTGCATGTCAGAGGCTAAAGAAGTAGATTAATGTCCCTAGGAGGGAAAAACATTGAACATTCTTGACTTTGAGTTTTGTTCCTACTTCTATGGTCAAAGTTAATTACTTATGGCTTATTTGTTCTCAGATTATTTTCATCCAGCTATAGCTACTCTTTTAACCTCTAGTCTCTCATCTTTAACTCCCCATTGAACATCACAAAGTGGAGGTCTCATAGACATCTTATTCTCAACATGTCCAAAACTAAACTCATTATCTTCCCCCAACCCCTTCCTAATTTCACTATTGCTATTGAGGGCACCCCCCATTCTCCCAGTCAGCCAGACTTGAAATCTGTGTGTTATACTTAACTCTTCACTCTCTCTCCTCAAATCTAATTTGTTGCCAATTCCCAGGATTCTGCCTTCACAGCATCTCTTGTATATGACTCCTCCTCTCTTTTGGTACCGACTCCTCCCTGACGCAGGCCTTCATCACCTGAATTTTTTAGTTAGTCTCTCTACCTCCTGTCTCTCCCTACACCTGTTCATCATCCAAACTGCATATACTTTCTCCTATACCATCTTGGTCTTTTAGCGTTTTTGACTGCTGCTGAATAATTTATTTTGTTCTTTGTACCACTTAGATTGCTTGTTTCACCGTGGTCTTTAATTAGATGTTGGCTAACCACCTCCTGAAGAGCACTGACTTGCAGAAGCATTCAGAAAGGCCTATCAGCTTCAGCTACCTTGTCTTCTCTCTTGCTCCACATCTTTCCAAATCACTTCTCCTTATATGTCTCCATGATTCCTCCAATAGCAGGCTTCCCACTTTCTCTGTGTGGAGAGATGAGTGAGCCAGTCTCCCCTCCCTTGCCGTATTATATTTGTTAGGACTATCACGAATGAACACATTTTTCCATAGTGTAAAAAAAAGTGTAAAAATATTGCAGGACATTTACACAGTAGCATATGCACCAGCTGTTTGCAAGGTAAATACCACAGGAGAAAAAGTAGAACTACGCAAGCATGCCTCTTAAGGGTGTGGGGTCAAACATTGCTATGGTGAAAGTAACTCAAGAAAGCAATTGCAGATCTTTGAAAAGGCTTCGGAAGATTACATCAACATCTAGCTGGTATACCCCAAAGAAAATCTGAATGCCATATTGCCCAGTTAAGGACAGCCAAAAAGAAGCATGTAGAAAAGCATCCAAAAAACAAAACCCATCAGAAATTCTAGATTTCCTTTATCATCCACTGAAGGCAAAAATCAAAAGATTAAGGTGATACAAGGAGTCCAAGTGTGCAAAGAAAAAAATAAACTATTCAGCATCAGTCAAAAATGTTACCACAGATGCTTGAGAAGTAGAGAAATCAGAGATGAAGAGAGAGCCTCCAAAGGAGGAGGATGTGGAAAATTTCTTGTCTAAGTGGTTTTGAGAAAGTTTAACACAAAACCACAGGTGGCTCAAATGAGAAACAGAAAGTTTATAGACTATTAACATGATAAATGACTGAAGAATTTTGTCAAGGAAAATGACTGAAACTGTAGCTTCTCCGAAGAATTGGAAAACACATTTCCCAATTGATGAATGGTCAATGATTGCCTATAGGTACTTTTTAAAGAAGAAAAACAAACTATCCACAATCATATAAAAATGCTCTAAATCACTAATAAGTCGAGAAATGCAAATGAGAGCAACTTCCAGGTTCTACTTCAGACTCATACGATTGGTAAAGTTGAGAAAGAAAGAAAATGACAAGTGGGAAAATCAGCACATCAGTGGAGCCGTGAAGCGGGCTGGCCATTCTGGAAGACATTTTTAAACAATGCCCCAAAATGACTCAGCAATACCAATACTAGGTATGTGCCCCAAAGAAGTCAAGGAAAGAGCAAAAGGACACATTTATAAACAATTTTAAATAGTGGCTATTTTTTCTGTGTGGTAGAAAAGAATTGGAATCTAAGTCATCAACTAAGTTAACAACTAGGGAATGGATGAACAAATTATGGCACGTAAATGTAACAGGAAGCTATGAGAAATGATGAAAGAGATGGCTTCAGAAAACTGGGAAAACTTGGATGTATTGATTTAGAGTGGAGTGAGCAGAATCAGGAGAATAATCCTTTAGATAAAGCAAATACAAAGTAAAACAATTTTGAAAGACTTAAGAACGTCATTTGTTCTTGTAGACACAGTTCGTCAGAATCACTGATGGAGTGTGCTACTCATCTCCTGTCAGAGAGGTGACAGACTTAGGATGAAAATTGAGATATCTAATTTTTGGACATGGCCAGTGTGGGATTTTTTTTTTTTTGCTTGACTATGCATGTTTACAGCAAGTTAGTTTTCTTTTTCTTTTAGTGGGGGGAGAGGGTGGGAGGGAGAGAAAATAGATTTTTGTTAACTGATTTAACTGAAAATTTAAAAAAATCCCAGAAAAGCAAAATATACGTAATAGAGATTTGCGTTCTCATGTACAATACTCTCATTCCATCCTACTACGGATATGGAAATGCTCATTTTACTTGGTGTTTGTAAAGTTTGGAATAAAGAAAATTTAAAAATAAAGGGAGAAAAACTAGAAAGCAGTAGGACTAGTCAAGATTTATAATTATTAACTTAAATGCTTGACAGTGGTGCATAAATTATTGGAAAGTCAATTTATCACCTTCCCGTAAGACACAAGATTGATCCCAAATTTCTAAAGCAAATATATTACATGTCTATTAATCAAAAAATGAAAACAACAGTGACCATTCCAGCTATAGGTTAATTATGTGTTTGTGTATTTTATACAAAGAATTCAGTTGTTTCACTGAAAAACATTTCAGTACTGCTCACAGTAGTATACGCACCTCTAAAATCTATGCACTCTTCTAACAAAACAATAGAATGCCTGAGGAGTGAATAGAGTATGCCAAAATTGTCGATTAGTCAGTCAACAAATATGGTAGTTTGACCTCCTACATGCAAGACATTGTGCTACACACTAAGGATTCAAAGAAAGGCAATAGACAATCCTTGCTCTCAAGGAATTCATGGTCTGATGGGGAGACAATATGCAAATAATTAGGTACAAACAAGGTATATACAAGATAAATTTGAAATAATAAACAGAGGGAAGGCACTAGAACTAAAGGGAATTAAGAAAAGCTTCCTGTGGAAGGTAGTTTACCTGGGACTTAAAGGAAGTCAGGAGGCAGATATGAAGATGGAGACCAAACCAGCAATGGGAGACAGTCAGTGGAGATCCCAAGAGTCAGGATATAGAGTCTTGTTCAAGGAACAATAAAAACGTTGGTTTCACTGGATTGCAAGGTATGTGGAGGGGGATGAGGCAGGTTATGAAGAACAATAATAAATAACTTATTATCAGTTTAGTAATGACTGAGCAAGCTGTCCCAGAGTGTCAGAATATTTACAATGCCTCTTTTCAGTATCACAAGGTCTTTGATTCAGTTCTGCACTCATGGATTAGTCATATACTGTGTGTATATCTATCCATATCCATGTGTGTATCTATAGCTATAGAAAATCTGTCTAAGCATATTGAGAACCTTAACATATTCCATAGGTATGGAAAACTTCTTGATCTGAAACACTTGGCCAACATAGTGATGTCAAGAACAATTGATATAAAATACAGCATTTTTTAGGGAAAGAGTTTCAGCTAATTGTGGTTCTTTCAAGCTTTACATCCACTGTCTTCTCTACTAAATAGAATTATGTATGGGCTCCGAATTACAGAGGGAGTTGAACTGAGATGTCTTATTAATGACTTGATGTCCATGGATGATACTGAGCTATAAAAAAACAAATTAAATAGCTCTTTCATTTTGTGCAATAAACTGTCATTGATAATTGCTAAATTCTTAATATACACTGAGGAGAAGCTTCATTCTTGAATCTAGAGGTTACGCTGAACCAGTGGATGAAGGTAATGCCTTGGTCTCCTCCAGGCAAGACACATCAAGTATAAAGATATCAAAGAGAAGGATTTGGCTCATAAACACATTAAGAGATTTCTTAGCATCTTGAACTCAAAGCTGAATTGGAAGAACATATTTAAAGCAATGAACACTTAGCCATTACCAGTTTTAGTGTATAATTCCAGAACTACAAAATGAAGTATAACAGATTTAGAAAGTATTCTAACAAAAACCTATACACTATTAGTGAAACATAAAATCTATTATCTCAAGGCAGCTCTAGAAAGATGAACAATTCCTTTCCCCAGGGAGGAAGACAAATGATAAAAATTCTTAGAGGGTGAGGTATGTAGGTCAAAAACCTACAGGAAAAAAAAATTGGAACAAGAAAACATCACTTGACTTAGCAACAGTAAAAGCTGTTAATTGGTCTATACCATTAAATTTGTTGAGTAGAACAGAAAGTGGTTTACTTCTTGATGGAGCCTATGAAATGGCTAAAATCCAAGAATGGAATCATGGGGTGACATCTGTATGAACTCAGTCCACAACATGCTGACAAAGAGGCTCTGAAAAAATGGCTAAGCTGTGTACTTGTTTGTGGCAATGGAAGGGTTTATGATGGTAATACTAGATCAGGTCATTACACCAGAAATTATAGAGGGGTTATCCTTGAAGAGCCCAGACTTAAAGATCAAGCAGATTATTCTAGGCAAATGTACAAACTGCAACACATCCCTGCAGGTTGTGAAAACTTAGCACCTATAGAATACCAGGCAAAACTTGACTTAGTGGCTAGAATTCTGCATCAGACTCTGTGCCAAATTACCATACTCTAAATAGAGAACTTAGAATATCCTAGAGAACTCAACCAATGAATTATACTGGAATTGGACTATTATCACGGACAGCACTGTTGCCCACAATCGTCCAGAAATAACACCCATCCATAAACACTTAAGAACAATGCTTTAAATAAAGGTTACCATACTTTCAAATACTTGTAATCTCTAAGTGTCTTGGAGGAAAATACTTTCAAAATATAGAAACATAGAGAAGAAATCAAAATCACATGGTAACAGGATGCTAGGTGTCACAGTGGGTAGAGTGCTGGGCCTGGAGTTTGGAAGACTCATCTTTGTGAGTTCAAATCTGGCCTCAGACACCCACTAGCTGTGTGAATGGGGGCAAGTCATTTAACCCTGTTTGCCTCAGTTTTCCCATCTGTAAAATGAACTGGAGAAGGAAATGGCAAATCACTCCAGTATCTTTGCCAAGAAAACACCAAATGGAATCATGAGGAGTTGGACAAGACTGAAAAATGACAATAAAAAATCAGGATGAGGTGCATATAATCCCTACTGTTCTATCTGCTCCTGGGATTGTACCAAGGATGCTTTCAATGAGCCTTTCAATGAGGTAATGAACTTATGTCTTCATATTTTTATTCAACTACAAAAAGTGGTTAACCCAATTGTATCATAGTTTGTAGTACATTAAATATTATAAAAACAATAATAGAATGGTAACATGTTCCAGGACTGTTTTTGTCTGAACCTCATAGAAGACAATAAAACTAAGGTAACATTGATAATGATAGTAACATTGATACAGTGTTTTAAGATTTTAAAAGTACTTTGCACACATTAAAATAGAAGCTTCTTAAGACCTTTTGGTTTTGGTTTTGTCTTTTATGCCCATGCCTAGTGCAGGCTCTTAATAAATGCTCGGTTAATTGAATTAAAATGATTTATTATAATGGACCTAAGAAATGATTTAGAAGTTACTGTCCCATGCAGGATACCTAAAACCATATAATTTGAAGATATTAGCTATGGAGAGGATTTTGGGAAAGGAAAGAAAAGGGCCTAAGGACTGAATCTTGGGGGAAACATGGACTTAAGCTGGTTGGGAAGAAGATAGGGAGCTAGCAAAGGAGATTCAGGAGTAGTCCCAGTGGGAAAAGAACCAGAAATGGGGCAGAGGATCTCAGATGTTTAAGCAAGAAAGAAGGAGAAAGTGTCCAAATGTTATGGAGGTCAAGGTGGATAATGACCCATTTCAATGACTAGACTTTAGCCCCATAAGCACTGAGACCCTGTTTTACACATTTTTATTATCCCTTTTGCCAACTTCCCCTGCCTCCCCCGTTCTCAGTGATATACTTTGTACATCCATAAATACTTACCAGATAAATACATTTGAGAAGATCCTCGGGCTAAGCTCCCGCCTCCCAAATATCTCTTGGCTTTCATTTCACCATTTGAGGGCTATGGTGATGGTATCTTAGTTTTCACATGCCCTTGGCCAAATGATCATATGTCAGGATGTTGAAAGTAGGAGTTGGACATGATGACCTCTGAGGTTTCTTCCAACTATAATATTCTATTAAGACAGAAATGCCCATGGGAAGTATTAGGCCTTATTAGCTAAACTGCTACTCATAGGCTCCTTAGGGGATTTGTTGACAGTCAGCTAATGGGAGCTTTTACTAGGATAGTGGTGGTGGGACTAGGGCAAAGAAACAAACGTGAGTCACTGGGGGAATGGACCGTTGAGAGGGTGTTTGAGGAAGGTGAGATTCTAGGACGAAGGAGAAAGAGATGCCAGGACAAAGGAGAAAAGTCCTGATGCGGAAGCAAGAGGAACTGAAGGAAAACGGTACCAACTTCATAATTTGTTGCAGTTCGGTACTAGGAAGAGGCACAGGCAGTTTCTTCCAAGTCTAGATTTCTCCCTCCGGGAAAGAGAATATGTAGCTTATCCCTCTACTGCTGCTAGGTCAGCCAGTGCCCACTATTTATGGCCATGCCACCTGGTCCCAGCCCTCTTGCAGCACCTCCTTTCCTCATTTGTCACTAAGTGTTGCTTGGTGACAAGCAGCAAAAGATCATTGAGTCCCAAGAGTTCAGACTCCTTCCTGCATGTGTGTGCTTGCACATACACACACACACACACACACACACACGCAGGAACACTGTGGCAGGATTTACTGCCCCTTCTCAGGGAAGCCTTGGATGAGACAGCGCACCTCTTCCATTATAAATGATCTCTCTCCCCTGTCCACCTCCTCCATTGCTCCCTTTGGCTTTAATCCATCATGGAAATTCCCTTTCTGACTATCACTAGCTCCTTCCCTTTTCATTCTAATCTCTCCCCACTACCCTATAAGGGTCTGAAATACATTCTCAGGATATGCAATATGGACACAGCTCTATCTTCAAGATGCTCTTATTAACCAGAGTCATTTTTCTTTTGGAGGGGAGTTCAGTGAATGAGTTCAGTTTTGATTTTGTTAGGCATGCGAGCCTTTATGGTTTCTAATAATATTTTGAAATTATAGATAGGACTTGTCAAGCCAAATATCTCCATGGCATTCTTATATGTTAATTAATGTAGCATCATGTGGCTGGTGGGGTGGGATGTATGGCTCTGATCCCTGTACAGTGAGTGATAGAGGTTTGGAAGTAAAGCACAGACCCTTAACAACCAGTGAAGTGAAAACCTCCATCCCTACCACTGTGGCAGTCTCCCAGAGAACACCATGTCTACCCCAAAAGGTATCTTGGGAGATTTCTTGACTCCCCTCTATGTGGTATTCTTTGCATCTAGACGCTCATGAGATACCTCTCTTCAGACTAACCTGCCTGACTGACTTATTGATGGATGGAATGAAAAAAAAATATTAATTACTTACTCTGTTCCAGAATTTGATGGTTCCTGAATTCAAGGAACCTACATGCAAATGGGGAAGATAGTCATGGCAAAGTCCAGGGAGAGGTTAGAGATAAGCATCTCCCACCAATCAGGAAAGACTATACTCCTTTAACACAAGTGAATTCACTTGTCAGGAAAAGCGAAATCTCATTAATTGGTGCTCTCAAGGCAGCTGGCAGACACTGAGGTAAGTTTTTAGAGAGAGAGGCATGGGCAGACCACATATTGGACCGAGCAACAACACTGAGGGCTAGGTACTGGCACAGAGAGTAGAGCTAAGGAAGGATATCAAAGGAAAAGAGTCTCTACTTTGTAGGGGATTGTAGGTAAGGAAAGAGAGAGTCCAGTCATACAAAACATGGTAGAGACCAGAGATGTCAAACACGAGGTCTGCTGGAGGCCCACATAGTAGAGCCCACATAGTAGGGCCATAATTGGGCAGTATTTAGCAAAATAAATAAAAATACAATAGAACATAAATAATGTTAATATGTGGTTTTCTAAGTCAATATGAGCCCTACCTGCAGGGATCCTTTTGTCTGGCTTAGTAGCTGTGTTTCTCTTTGAGTTTTACTTCACTGGTATAGACCTTACACTGTCTGAGGAAAGAGTACTGGGCAGTGAATCAGAAGCAAAGCTGTCTGGGCTGGGGTCTGTCAATAGCTGTGTAACCCTGAGTAAGCTACTTTTCATCTCTCCAAGTCTCATTTTCCTCATATATCAAATAGGGATAATAACTATCCTGCTTAACTCATAAGGTCACTGATGAGACAATTTGTTCAGAAATTGTAAGATCTCCATGTAGCAAGGGACCTCACAGGTCATGGGGTGGGGAACCTGCAGCCTCAAGGCCACTTGTGGCTTCTAGGTCCTTGGGTGTGGCCTTTTGCCTGAGTCCAAGTTTTACAGTACAAATCCTTTCATTAAGGGGATCTGTTCTGTGAAGTTTGGATTCAGTCAAGGGGCCACATTTGAGGACCTAGAAGGCCACATGTGGCCTTGAGGTCACAGGTTCCCCACCCCTGACTTTTTAGTCCAATCTATATATCAGAATGAGATTCCACTCTTATGTCCCTGAAAGTGGTCATGTAGCCTCTACTAGAAGACACCTAGTGACACAGAGCAGTGGAAAAAGTACTTAATATACTCAGTGATGAATTAAGCCTGACTCTTGCTACCAAGATGTGACTGTCAGTCCAAGGGGTCCCCTCTCCCTAAAGGGCTTTTAGCATTGGACTTACTTGGACCTGGAAATGGATTTGACCCCAAAGAAGGAAGTTTTTTTCTCACTCATTCTTGTGCC
This sequence comes from Vombatus ursinus, assembly GCF_900497805.2. Lineage (NCBI taxonomy): Eukaryota > Metazoa > Chordata > Mammalia > Diprotodontia > Vombatidae > Vombatus > Vombatus ursinus. Next base: position 62,626,055 of record NW_020954569.1, on the reverse strand, counting down.
CACCAAGGAATAAAGTTAGTAACTATTTATTAAGAACTACTATGTGCCACACATGGTGCTAAACACTGTTTACAAAGAGAAGGAAAGGTTGTCCCTTCCCTCAAGGAGCTGACATTCAAATAGAGAAAGGCAACACATGAAAGGAAGCTGAGATGCAGGTGGGGAAATATATAAAGAAAGGCAAAGTGGAGAAAGTCCAGAGGAATTAGCTCACTTCACCCTCACAACAACCTTGGGAGGTGGGTGCTATCATTATCTTCATTTTATAGTTGGGAAAACTAAGGCAAACGAAGATTAAGTGACTAGCTCCGGGTTCTACAGTTAGTAAGTGTCTGAGAACAGATCTGAACTCCAGTCTTCCTGACTCTAGGTCTGGTTTTTTTTCCCACTGTGCCACCTACCTTCTCCAGGGAAAACCTCTAAATAATGCATAGGTATGGCTAATACCTGAGGGATAGCCAGGTGGCATAATGGTTAGAGCACTGGGCCTGGGGTCAGGAAGATCTGAGTTCAGATCTGGTCTGGCCTTAATTACTTACTCACGGTGTAACCTTGGTCAAGTCACTTAACCTTTGCCTCAGTTTCCTTGGCTGCAAAATGAGGATAATAATAGCATCTACCTCAGAGGGTTGTTGTGAGAATCAAATGAGATATTTGTAAAGCATATAGCACAGTGTATGGCACATAGTAGGTGTTACATAAATTCTTGTTCCTTTCTTTCATCTCCTAATGTCTAGGGCCTTCCCAAAGTGAGTAACATGGTTCCTTCTAGAAAAAAGTCCTTAAAACACAGTATGATTACCAGGTTTTGGACAACCGTTTATTTCCTACACCACAGAAAATTCTTGCCACCCAGAGCACACACTAACAAATACAGAAACATAGAACAATAATCCATCACACTCATTATAGTCTTCCAGGAGGTAAACGTAATTTTGTTCCTTCTGAATAGATCTGGAGGATATTTCTCACTCCCCTGGGACCTGGGACCTGGGACCCTAGGCGACTCATAAGGAAGGTTTGGATCTTCTCATATGTGTATCATAGGGCAAGTCACCAATCTGAGGAGCTCCGTTTCCTCCTACGTGAAATGAAGGGGTTGAACTTGATTACTTTCTAGAGAAATCTAGTTCTAGAGTTTGAGAGACAGAGAGAGAGAGCACAATACTATACTTCTGGTTGCCACCCATTCAACTCTTATAGTTCTGATTGTTAGCAAGTCTTTTCTTGCTCTTTTAACGCCCAAATCACCTTGTCTGCAACTTTAACCCGTTGCTTTTAATTCTGTCCCCTGGGGCCAGGGAGTACATAGGAGTACAATTACAAGGAGTACACAGTAAGTGCATAATAAATGCTTGTTGACTTGACTTTGAATCCCTATTCTACAAGACTACCCTTCAAATACTGAAAGACAGCAAGCATGTCTTCTCTGGATTTTCTCCTCCCCAGACTAATCATCTCCAGCTCTTTCAATGAGTCCTCTGATGACATAGCCTCCAGTGTTGTCGTTATCCTGGGTGCCCTCCTCTGGACGTGCTGCAGTTTGTAATTTTTCCCCCGACAAGGGCAGAGTATGCTGGGGTGGTCGCTTCTGGACATTAACCCCAAGATTGAGCTACCTTTGGAGGCTGCCTCATCTTCTCTCCTCCCAGTAGGCTAAGATGATATGATAAAACTCATTCAAACCAAAGTGTTAAGGGTTTAAAGGAAGACTATTTGTAAAGGGTAATGCTTCACCAAAAGGACATCTCTCCTAGGCACAGGGTTTGGTGGTACCCTCCCCCAGCTCTGCCAAAACCTAAAGCTGTCCCCGGGTAGGAGGATGTGGGGGAATACACGCTTTCAGGGTGTGTGGTTTCCCTTTAAGGGGCCCTTGCAACAATAAGACAGTGATTCATAGTCTCTATGTATATCCTTCCATTACTGGGGTTGCTACTTGAAGTCACTGGGGTGCCAAGACATATGGAACGGAGAGGCCCTGCACCACCTCTTGGAAGCTGGACTTATCTCATTCCCGCCACAGGCAAGGCTGTGTTCTCTGCACGTGAGCGCCTGCAATTGCCCATGTCCTGGGGATGTTTCCAGAAAACAAACCCAATTCACCTCCAGGGAGCCCTCACCCTGCTCTGTTTGAAAATAAACATGTGATAGTTTTATGATGTGAATTATAGCCCAATAGGAAATGAACTAAGACTATCCAGCTTCTTTAAGTTGGTCTTTTCCATGGCTTGGGGAGGGGCAGAGGAGAGGGAGAGAGAGAGAGAGAGAGAGAGAGAGAGAGAGAGTGTAAATGTGCAAGGCATTCTTTTTTTTTCCCCCTATTTTCCTCACTTTGGGTTAATGCAGAACACAATCAGTACCTGCCATGAAAAATGACATCTTCATCTCTAAGGGAGGCATGTGGTGTGAGGGGAAGAGCACTAAACTGTGAGTCAGGAGACCTGAGTTCTAGTCCTTGTTTTTACCCCTAAGTGCGCCTCTGGCTAAGTCACTTAGTCTCACTGAGCCTTGGTTTCCTTTTCTGTAAAATGATGGCCTCTGAGGTCCCTGCTAGCTTTGTAGATTGATAATCCTATGATCCTAGTGATGGTTTCCACTCCTGGATCTCGGAGGTCCTTCCTCAGCCATGAGTATTATGATTCTCCTCATCCTGGCACCTTGACGGTCACAGCCGGATTCACAACAACATGATGGGAGGTGAAAAACAAAGACAGCCCCGGGTCAGAGCAGAATCAAAGCCTGAGAAAGGCTGGCTCTCCTGAGGGCCCAGGGAGGTCTCATACCCAGACACAGAGATGTTTGCAGCCAACTAAAAAAAAATATTCCCGACACTTCTTGGGCTCCCTCCTCTGTCCTCCACCCTTGCACCTCCCCTTCTGAAGTGAGTTAACTAAATTCTATCTTCGTGGACAGTTCAATGGAAAGTTAGTTTGAAAATACAGTATATCATATTTCATGAATTTAATAGGGTTTTCATGATTTTACAAAGTGCCTCCACCAGACACTCACAGCTGGAGGCAGCTCAGCGGGAGACCAAAAACTCTGCATCTGTGTTTTTCAACTCTTGCCAAAATCCATTGAATTTGATCCGGAATGACTATGAATCTTTGGAATGTACAGTCACTTTTCTCTTGCCTTATCCAAATAAAAAAAGGGGAGGGGGAGGGGGGTGTGGGGAAATGTCCTAGGAGAATTCCATATGGAAACACTAAACTTGCATTATAAAGGATTTCCTATAAACAAAATTACAGCTGAAGATTTTGGACTCTAACCATATTGAAAACAAAGGGCCCTTTTGTATTGCTTGTATTTAAAAAAATATATATGTACGTACATACGTATGTATGTATGTATGTATGTGTGTATGTATACATGTATTCATTTGGAGTTCATCTGCAGCTTTTCTCACTCTCTCCCTCCCCCTCCGAAAACCAGGGCCGAACTCCTAACAAGAACAAACTTTAATCGTTCTGTGCAGTAAATCCCCCACAAATAAATATCCAGAGCAACTTCAAACGGGCTTAATTAGAAGCACATGGGGAGAGTTACACATTCCTGGCTGAGGCGGCTGAGTTGTAATTTAATGTTATGATCTGCCATAAATATGCTCCGTAATGAGAGGAGTTCGGGTTACCCTTCTGTATGTCAGAAAACTGCAGTTGGGTCTTTTTAGGTGTCTGCTTTTGTTCACTCATCAAACTTTACATTCCCTATACCCAACCCCCCTCCCCCAAAGAAAAATTCCCAAATGAAAAAAAAAAAGCTACAAAGGAAACAATATATCCCCCTACCACCCAAAAAACCAAAGCCCCAACAACCCCAAAACTACTGCCCTTGGATGAAATTGCCCTGTGGCTGTTGGCTCTCCCTTTCCTGCAAAACAATGATGGTTTGGATTTGAAAGGTAGCTGGAGTTTTTGTTTTTTTTTTCTTTTTAAACATATAATAAATGTGTAAAGATTTAGAATGGTGGAAATGAGGTTAAACCATCTCTGGTTCCTTTAACAGCTTAATCACAAAATTATAGCTAGATGGGGCACAGAGGGACCTCCAAGCATTATGTTGTCTATCTCTTTGCCTCCAGTCCCATGGACTCTTGGTACATGGGTATCATAGCCACTAAAGCACTCCTGGGAAATGGATAACATATCTCCATGTTAGACTGTAAGCTCCACAAGGGCAGGAATTGTGGGCTAGGTGACTTAAAAGGTTGCACCTCCCTCAGTTCCTGGCTCGGGGCTCTGAACACAGTAGGCATTTCCTAATTGCTTATTGCTGTTGTCAATGTTCTTAGATATCTCCAAGAATGAGAAATCCTCAACTGGGCCCACTTCCTAAGAATCTTTGCTATTAGAAAGTTCTTCTATGAACTAAATGTCTTCAACTCTAAGTTAAGACTTTTTTATCTCAATTCTACTCTTATAGGAGAGAGAGAACATTGAACTTTCAAAGGAATGGTTCCTTTGGAAAACTTTCATTTCCAGGAATTGGAGGAATTTTCTGAAGCTAATGGCAACTGTCCTATCCCTAGTAAAGCACAGTGCGAGAGACAGTAGGGACACATCTTGTGCTTTCCTGTCACTATAATTTTGCTCATAGCTTTCCATCTTTTGGAAATGTTTCTCCCCATTCTTACCCATTTTGTCTCATGTACATCACAGCCATTGTACTCTATGAAAACTTCCTTTGTCATGGTATCTTGAATTCTTACGAAATGGGCTGTCCTTTTTACTCACTGGACAATGAATCCCACACTGTCTTAGGACAGTTTGGGGTCCTCAGAAAGTGACGATACCTAACTTTTTATTTGCTTATGTTATGTCTCTCAAATCATTTTGTAATATCCCAAAATGCAAAGAGACTGCATGGCGTACTTGAAAAAAAAAAAGAAAGATTGGATTTGGGGGTCAGAAGAATTGAATTCAACTCTTGGCATGGGCCATTTATTAGCTGTGTGATCTGGGACAAATCACTTCATCTGTGAGCCTTGATTTCCTTGTCTGCAAAATAGTGACAATAATACTGAGAACAGACCTCCCAAAGTTGTTACAGGGATAATTTGAAATAAAGTATGCAAGACACGTGGTAAATTGTGAAGTACTATACAAGTGTTTGCTGTTGTTTTTACTATTCTTACACTTCATTGTATCTCCCATCATGTCAAGTACAGAGCAAGGCCCATGTTAGGAGTTCAATTATAATTTGTTCAATTTATGTGAAGGAAAGGAAGAACTTGACTGGAATATGGGACTTTGTTTGAGCTTTTTGGGGCTAAGTAGATGATGAGCATCTAAACATGGGGCCATAGAAACATAAGACGTCAGAGATGGAAGGGGCTTTAGACAACACCTAATTACACTACGCTTTGGCAGAGAAGAGCATATGTCAAAAGTTTGGGTGTAAGTGGGTCTACCTTGAGGTGAGTTTCCCTCTCTCTTCACAAAGGATCCAACTGGATTCATGACATACTTCTGCACCTAATTGAAAGCTCACTCCTTCCCATGCCATTCCTGGCTTTGTGGGGCTTGGTGTAGTTTTCCAGTACAGCAACTACTTAGAGGATTACTTTGAGGTTTCAATACATGCAAAATCTGTGGGTAATAATTTTAGAGAATCTTTTCTAAGTAGGGTGGGTAGGACCTTTAGGTTTCAGGTTGAACTGGTCATCATTAATGTAATATTTTACCCAGTGTTGCAACGATTGAGGCTTTGTATAAAGGACTAGCTTCTGGTGCATAATGAAAATGAGCATATTTATAATCTCAAATGAATTTTAGACATTTAAAAAAATAGATCACATCTGTATCCTGAAGAGATCATAAAAAGGAAAAAGGGACCCACATGTACAAAAATATTTATAGCAGCTCTTTTTATGGTGGCAAAGAATTGGAAATTGAGGGACTGCTCATCAATTGAGGAATGGCTGAACAAGTTGTAGTATATGATTGTAATGGAGTATCATTGTGTTATAAGAAATGGTGAGCAGATGGACTTCAGAAAAACCTGGAAGGACTTATATGAACTGATGCTGAGTGAAGTGAGCAGAACCAGGAGAACATTGTACACAGTAGCAGCAGCATTGTGTGATGACCGACTTTGTTAGACTTCTGAGCAATGCAATGATCTAAGACAATTCCAAAAGACTCGTGATGGAAAATGCTATCCACAACCATAGAAAGAACTATGGAGTCTGAATGCAGATAGAAGCATACTATTTTCTCTTTTTTTTTGTAGTTGTTTTTCGTGTTTTCTTTCTTGTGGTTTTTCCTGTTTGTTCTGATTCTTCTTTCACAACATGACTAATATGGAAATATGTTTAATATGATCATACATGTATGGCCTATATCAGCTTGCATGCCATCTTGGGGAGAAGGGAGTGGAGGGGGGATATTTAGAACCCAAAATCTTATAAAAGTGGTGAAAACTAAAAATAATTAAAATTTTAAAAACAGACCATAAGATTATAGATTTAGAGAAGGAAGATTATCAGAGCTCAGAGCTGATCTAGGCCAATGTCCTCATTCTACAGATGTGGAAACAGAGGTTCAGAAACATTAAGTGACTTGTCCAAGATCACGTAATTAATTAGTAGCAGACCTGAGATTTGAACTAAGATTATCTGCTCCTAAACTGTTTTAGAATTCAGTCTGCCTCTCTTCCCATCCTGATACTATTTTATAGAAAACTAAACTGAAATCAGCAAAGATTGAGCTGCTGTCTATTATGTTCACTGACTATACAGGAGACACTTTTCCTCTAAACCCCCACAATTAGAGGATTAACAGCTATCTGAACTCTGCTACAGTTAGAATGGGCAGAGATGGCTAGCTGCATTTAAGCTCAGAGTTGCTTGTGGTATCTGAGCCAAAGGCCAACTCGGTTCCAGTTGACCTTATGCCCGGCACAAGGATCCTAGGCAAAATGATGTAGTCAGCCAAGTATATAATGAGAAGCAATGCCAGGTTATGCAAAACACACTGAATTTGTCATAAGCAGACCTGAATGTGAATCCCACCTCCTATGCTTACTATGTATCACCTTGGGCAAATCACTTTAAACCCTCTAGGCCTTGATATCTGTAAATGGGGATAATAATAGGTTTGCTGAGAGTAAAGTGCTTTGCAAAACCTGAAAGCACTAAAGGAATGTGAGTGGTCAGTATTTTTGTTTTTGGTGTGCCTGGTCTCCCTGATCTATATTCCTTCTTATTTTCAGTTGGGACCCCCATCAAACATTTGCTCTAAGAAAGAGATTTGGGTCATAATATTTAGAGCTGAAAATTACATTGGGCATTACCCAGTTCAACTCTTTCATCTCACTGATGAGAAAAATGAGGCCCAGAGAGTTGAAATGATTTGCCCAAGGCTACACAGATAGGAGCATAAATTTAGAGTTGGAAGTGGGCTTCAGAGAATACGTAGTCCAACCCACCTATTTTATTTGAGGAATCTTTGGCCCAGGGAAGTTATAAGTAGAAGACTAATAGTTCATACCCAGATCATCTCATGCTCGATCCAGCTCTCAATCTGAAATTTACCCACCTTGACATGCCAGCGTCTAAGGAAGTCTTTCAGTGTGGCTTCCACAGAACACTTGAAATCAACCCCGTGTACATGACAGGTCACTGTGGTCTGTGAAACCAAAAACGGTCTTTCTATGAGTATCCTAGTTCCTTTGTCTCTCATTGTTCCATCTTGGCAATTGAGATAAAAAAGGCCATTCTTTTTCTCTTCTAAATTTGTCACAGGGATTTTTATTTATATAATTCTTGGCCCATATCAATTTGTCAGTACTTTGGTTTGCTGACCATCAGGGCAGGCATAACTTTTAAAATTGTTATGTCCTGTACTGTCCTGGAAAGAAACACTTGCCTAAGTGACAGAGGAGCTAGGTCCTGGCTCTGCCAATAACTTGTTATGCGACCCTGGAAAAGTCATCTTTGGCCTTTAATATTCCCATATATAAAATAAAGGTGTTAAGCTAGACCATCATTTCTTAAAGTGTGGTCCAGAGACTCCTAGGGTCCTCAAGACACTTTTAGGAGGTTGGCAAGGTCAAAACTATTTTCATAATGATGCTAAGATTTCTAATATAATAAATATTGGTAGATATAAGCTACATAAACAAAAGATCTTTGGGGGTTTGCTGAATAATTTTTAGGCATATAAAGGGTTTTAGAAACCAAAAAATTTGAGAACTGCTGGATTAGAGATACTGTAAGGTGCTTTCTATCTTTTGATACTTAGTATTATGAGGGTGATTCTGTAGATATAATTCACCTGGATTTTAGCAAAGCTTCCAATAATATAGTTTGGTGGAGTGGACTGAGAGAAAGCTGGCTTCAAAGCCAGGAAGACCTGTAATCTCTTAGTGCTCTAGCTGACCTTGTAAGACTATAAATTGTAAAGAAGGTGCCAAAGTGCATTGGTAAAGGGATTTTCCCCTTCTGAGAGTTCCCTATACCAATGAAATCATTAGCTCAGTCCTCATACCTATCCCCATTTGATAAAGTATCTCAGACTAATCCTGTGGAAAAGATGAAGAAATGTGGGCTTAATGATTATATAATGAGATGATTCAGATCTGGTCAAATAGCTGGACTCAAAGTAGTGATGAATGTTAATTTAGCAAGAAGTCTCCAGTGGAGTCCCACAGGAATCTTTGCTTAGAACAGTGCTGTTTATCCAAGTTATTGATAAAAATGTTATGGATAAATACAGCATGCACATCAAACTTTTGAATGACACAAAGCTGGGAGGAATGGTTAACACATTGGATGATAGATGCCAAATTCAAAATTTTTTTTTGACAGGTTAGAGTATTGGACTGAATCTAATAAGATGAAATTCAGTAGATATAAATACAAGTCTTAAAAGGATTAAAAAGTCCAACTTCAAAATACAAGATGTAGGGCAGATATTTTTGTTGCTATTTGGTTGTTTTTCAGTCATGTCTGACTGTAACCCCATTTGGGGTTTTCTTGGCAAAGATACTGGAGTGGTTTGCCAGTTTTTTCTTTAGCTCATTTTATAGATGAGGAAACTGAGGCCAACAGGGTTAAGTGACTTGCCCAGGGTCATATAGCTAATAAGTATTTTAGGCCAGATTTGAACTCATGAAGATGAGTCTTCCTGACTCCAGGCCTGGAACTCTATCCACTGTGTCTCCTAGCTGCCCGGGGCACATATGCAGATAGCAGTTTAAAAAAAGTAGATATTTAGATAGCAGTTAAACAAAAAAGATCTGGGGGCTTTAGTAGCCTACAAACTTAATATATATCAGCAGTGTGATGGGGCTGCCAAAAAAGATGCTGTCAAGTTTGGCTTTATTATGAGAATTGTAACTTCCAGAAACAAGCAGGTGATATCTTTGTACTCTGCCCTGACTAGATCACATCTGGAATAGTATGTACAGTTCTGGGCGTTCCATTAGGAAGGACATTCATAAGCTAATGAATACTTAGAGTAGGGCAACCAGGATATTGGAAGATCCATTGGATCCATGTCATCTGAGGATCAGTTTAAAGAACTTGGGGAACGTGATAGCTTTGTTCAAGGATTTGAATAGTTTTCTTTCAGAGGGATTAGATATGTTTGATTTGGCACCAAAAGACAGAACCAGGAGTAGTGGGTAGAAGAGGCAAAGAGACCTAATCCAATTTGATGTCAAGAAAAACCTCCTTAGAATCGGAGCTGTCCAAAAGTAGAATTGTCTGCTTTGGGATATACTGACTTCTCCTTTAGTGTCTTCAGGCTAAGTCTTCAGGGTAAGACTAGATGACCACTTTCTGGGGTGTGTTAGAGGAAGAATTCATTTCAGTTGAGGACTGGAATAGATAACTACTGATGTCCTTTATGATTTTTTTTTTAAAATCTGTGAGTGATCTAAAAGGCGGAGCCTGCCCATTACTAGGCTAATTAAAGTAGGAGAAGGTGGTAAGCCTATGGTTAGCCCACACGGGGGAGATGCATCATTGTCTTTTTGCTGTGAGAAGCCCACTGCAGATAGGCAAATCAGTCCTAAGTAGACAACTTCCTTTCCAAGCAAAAGTGCATAAAAATTTTTCTCCCTTTCCCTGCTACGCTTCCTCACTCCCGTACCCCTTCCCAAGCCCTTTTCAGTTTCTCCTGACCCTGATACACAGTTAAAGAGCTGAGTGAATTGTTTTGGGTATGCCTTTGAAAGGTAGATTAGGAAGAATATAAATCAAGTGGTAGGATATTTGTGTCTAATGGTAGCCATATCTAGGGTGGGGAGGAGGGAAGAAAGAAAAAAGTAAAAAAAAAGAAATTTATCTGATAATTTTATTATATATTTAAAAGGAATAGCAAGTTGTACATAATAGATTTGTGGTTTCATGTGCAATTATCTTTTTTATTATACTATGTTATGGAAATGTTAGTTTTATTCCATAAATTAAAAATAAAATAAATTAAAAAATAAAATGGGTGAGGTAGTTACAACCCTCAGAGGGTTGTTGGGAGGGAAGCACTTTACAAACCACACAATATGCATACGTAGGCATGATGTTTGTATGATAGTATGGTTATTCCAGGTAGGAAAACACATTCATAAGGGGAAAGAGGAAGGAGTTCTATATGTGTGTTCTGGAGACGGTGAAATAGAACAATTTATAAAGTTAGTCCTATTATTATTATTATTTTTGTGGAATCATGGACTTAAAGCTCAAAGGAACTTCCGGGTCATTTAGCACAATGATCTCACTTTACAGATGAGGGAGCTGAAGCCTAAGGGCCTCAGGTGACTTGCCCAGGTGACCTTGGTAACAAGTATAAAAGGCAGGCTTCCTACCCAGGCCCTCTGACCCTTCCCACTGTGTGGTGCTGCCTGTCTGATCCTTTGTAGCTGGCAGGGGTGGGATTTAGGGTTATGGACTTGGGGACTGAGAAGTGAAAGTGATGGCTGAGTGATGTCTCTGACATCACTTTTATTGGTATACAACGGCATTTTCAGGACCATTTTAGGCACTTGAGGAGAGGATAGAAAATGGATCATGTCACAATGCAAAGAGGCCTGAATTTGAAGACCTAGGATCTAGAGCTGGAAAGAAAGTAAGAGGCTATCTATCTAGTTCAACCCCCTCATTTTCTAGAGGAAGGAAATTTAGGACCAGAAGAGGAAGTGACTTGCCCAGGGTCACACAGCCTGTTGATGGTTAAGCCAGGATTCCGACTTCCAATCCAGTGTGCTTTTCCACTAACTGATGCTGAGTCAGGAGACTTGTGTTTCAACCCTATTTCCTTTGAGCAGAATTAAGCTCTTGTCAGCAGGAACTGTGTCATTTTTTTCTATTTTCCTAGCACTAGCACTTAGAATAGTCCCCTGCACATATAAAGGGCTTAATAAATGTTTCTCAAACTGAACTGAATTGTGTGATTTTGGACAACTTACTTAACCTCCATAAGCCTCAGGTTCTTCATCTATAAAATGAGACTAAAATATTTGCAGTGCCTGCCTAGAAGAATTGTTGTGAGGGATGTATTCTGTAAATCTTAAAGAGCTACACAATGTGAGTTATCATTATTAATATTACACTGAGCAAGAAGACAAGAAATATTGTTGAATTGCATTAGTAATTAAAATGAAGGGAATGTATGTTTATACCTTGTCTTCCCAACTAGCCTGTAAGCTTTTTTTCTTCAGGGTTGCGTGTGTGTGTGTCTTATTTATGTTCCCCAAAGGGATGATAGGCACTATGGAGGATATCAGGGCCTTGTAAATCATGTTGATTTGATTTGATTTGGAAGCTAGGTGGCACAGAGGCTGGAATGTGGGATTTGGAGTTAGGAAGACCTGAGTACCTTGCCTCAGATGTTAACTAGTTGTGTGATTCTGTTCAAATCATATATCCTCTTACAGCCTCAATTTCCTTATCTGTCAAATGGGGATAATAATATAGCATCTCCCTCACAGAGTTGTTATGAAGATCAAATGAGATGACATATGTAAAGTACTTTGCACCATAAAGCACCATGCAAATACTAACTATTTATTCTTGCTGTTATTTCAGATATAGGACCAACCTGAAAGAGGAGGAGCTGGCTATGGCATGGAATGCTTCCTGAGGTACCTGAAAGGGACCTGATGCCCTGATGTCTCAAATTACTAGGACAGAGGATATGGTAGTTTATCCTAGAATGCAAAAAAAGGCTTAAATGGTAAATGCCCCCAGGAGGAGTCACAAGTGACTTCCTAAGCCATTAAGTGATGGAGATAGTTCTTTTCTAGAAAGCAGGGTTTGATAGGGGGAGGTAGATAGAATATGAGAGCAAAGGGGTGTGAAGAAAAGAAAATGTCCACTGTCATTGGAAGGGGGAGGTCAACTGAAAGTGGTACTGAAGATAACCTATGTCCATTTTACAATTTCAACTCAGACTGACCCTGCTCAAATGTCTGTTGGTGGACTGGAGGACCAGCTGCATTCCATCTCAAAGGGAGGACGATAATCCCATGTCTCCCCATTACTACTGCCAACTGGATTAATCAATTTAGGGAACGCCTGGTCAGGCAGTGTCAATTTTGATGTAGTATGATTTCCACTGTCTGTGTGAGCTTGGCCCAGGAAGTTGGTTGTTTGAGAAAAAAGCAACTGGTCTTCTTTAAAATGAGAATGGGTGGCCAAATGATGGTCAGATGCTGGCTCTTACAACTTGGGACAGATGATAATTTTTAAAAACCAATTCTCGACCAATTGAGTTAAGGGCAGTGCTGTGCTGCATATTGCATAAATTCTTCATAAATCTGGAATCATGTTCAGAAAATCATGTTTCAGGTTGGGGCTTTTTTTTTTTTTTAAATTCTTTTTAACCCAAGTTCTTTGAATTAAACTTAATGACCAGAGAAAGATTGGCTGAGATCCACTAAGAAGTATTGTTATTTAGACACCTTTATTAAGGACCAAGAGGTAGATGAGACAAAGAACTACTCTTGCCTCTGCTTATGGCATAAAACAGCTTAATTTTAAGCCTCTCAAGTTTTCCTAAAGTAGTTAGGAAGTAGTTTTAAAACAAAAGAATTCAATTCAATAAATATTTATTCACTGATTACTATGTGTCAGGCACTGTGCTAAGTGCTAGGGGGTACAAAAAAGAGGCAAAACAGTCTCTTTCTGCAGAGAATAATAAATCTAGTGTTGTGGCCCCGGGAGGCTAAATGATTTGCCCAAGGTCACATGAGCATCAGAGGCAGTTTTTGAACTCGGGTCCCTTAACTCTGGAGTCAATGCTCTTTTCATTATACCACATTGGGTCTTCATACCTCTCTTCATATTTCCAAGTAAAGATTAAACAAAGTGCTTGGCTGTCAAGAGTTTGTAGTCTAACCCATGTGATAGGAGAGATAGTAATAGAGTCAACAGAAACATATATGGATGGCAGCATTAAGAAAAGTGGCAGGGATGAAATGGGGGAAGTAGGGAGGGAGAGGTCAAAAGTCATAGGTCGAATACATTTTAGCACGGGAACTGGTCCTCAAAAGACCTGGAATCTAGTCCCTCCAAACTACTGTGTGTCCTTGAACAAATCATTGGGTCTCATTTCCCCCTATTTATAAAGTGAATGAGTTGGATTAGATTCTCTCTAAGTCTCTGGAGGGAAGAGTGTGATTTTACCAGGACAATTGTAATAATGAGGGTGATGATAATGATGATGATGATAACAAACATTCACTTCAAGGCTTATAAAGCAATTTATATTTATTATTTCACTTGATTCTCATAATGATCCTATGAGGTAAGTGGTATTATTATCATCCTCCTTTTGAGATGAAGAAACTAAGGCAGACAGAGGTTAAATGACTTGCTCAAGGTAACACTGTTAGTCAATGTCTGAGGCAAGATTTGAATTTAAGTCTTCCTGACTGCAAGTCCATCACTCAATGTACTACAAACTTCTGTTCCACATATAAATACAGGTGTGTATGCATGCATCATGCATGTGTGCATGTATATGTAAAGATAATGTGTGTATAGGTACACATGCATGTACACATATACATACATTCATATATGTGTATGTACACACATACACACATGTGTATATCTATATGTATACGTACATATATGTGTGTATATATATGTGTGTATGTACACCTAGAAGGATGATTGTACTCCCAGTGGGTAGATTTCCAGGCGAATTTCTATTCCCATGACTTTAGGCAGCTAGGTTACACAGTGGAAAAAGTGTTGGACCTGGGGTCAAGGAACTCTGGAATACTGGGGTTAAAATTCTACCTCAAACACATATGAGATCCTTGTGATATCCTTGGCAATTAATTCTTAAATTTTCTTTATCTCAGTTTCTTCACTTGTAAAATAGGGATAATAGCCCCTACCTCCTAGGGTTGTTGTGAGAACCAAATAGGATAATATTAAAGTACTTTGCAAATCTTAAAAGTACAATATAAATGCTAGCTACTATTATTACATTAATTGTTATAATTAGCATTGTTACAATATAAGGACTCTGGTTAAGTCAAATTTTCATCTATCTTGTTCCCTGCAGATGCTGTGCTCCTTCCTGCCTCAGTGGCTTGGCTCACACCCTTGTTCCCCTCCCCTCCAATGGCCTTCCCCAAAGCCCTCTGCCTACTTAAATCCTGCCCATCGTTAAGACCCATCTCAAGGGCCAGCTCATCAGTCTTTTCTTTGATCCCTTTAGCCCTCCCTATCCACCTTCTCTTCTCTGAATTCCTAACAGGTTTACACTGCCACTTAATATGGCTCTTAATTATATTCTGTCCTATATCATTTGCTATTTTTTTTCAATGTCCTTCATAGCAGTGACTGTAGCTTCTATCTCTTTTGTGTCTCCAAGGGTGCCCAGCAAAGAGAAGGCAGCAGGCCCTCCATTATCATGTGTAGGCTGACTGATTTGCCAGATGTTTAGAAGTAAAATAAGGTGGAGGACTGATTCAGGCCCACGATTGTACCATTCTAGAAAGTTTCTAGAATCAGACAACTTCACCTCATTTAACTTAAACTTAAAAAAAAATAAAAATGATAGAATATTGGAGCAGAAAGGACCCTGAGAGATCATTTTGTCCGATACTCTAATTTTACAAATGAGGAAACAAGACCAGAGAGGGGAAATAATTTGATCCAAGTTATTGGCTTATATCAGATGATGATAGGATTCTAGATTTAGAACTCCTGTCTAAGGAACCTCAGGCACCAGGTAGTTCAACCCCCTCCTTCTAGAGCTGAAGAAAATGTGAACCAGGGAGACTAAATCACCTGCCTAAGTTAATACTGGTACTAACCAGCAGAGCTGAGATTCAAACCCAGGCCTAAGACCCAAAGTTGGTTAGGGGCAGAGCCAGGATGATGTTCTTCCCACTGTACTGCCTTTTCTCTATATTGGTCCAGGATTTTTAGTTTTCCAAAGCTTCTTGATTACATGATCTTACTTGAGAGGTATTTCTCAAGTAAGGATAACACATTCTTTTTTTTTTTCTTTTTTGAGGCAGAGTTAAGTGGCTTGCCCAGGGTCACACTGCTAGCAGGTGTCTCAAGTCAGATTTGAAATGAGGTCCTCCTGACTCCAAGCCCCGTGCTATATTCACTGTGCCACCTAGCTGCCCTGATAAGACATGTTCTTAAGACATAAGTTCTTATGTCAAGTGGGATGAACAGGTAAAGTGTTCTCATGCCTATTTAAAAGATAAGACAATTAAAGCCTATAGGGGCTAACTCTCTTTTTTATTATTAACAACAAAAATAAGGCATGTTCACATAATACTTTAAGCTCTTTCAAATACTCAGATCTTTCGAGTACTCTTCTCACATTAATGTTATGAGGGAAGCAATACACATGTTCATGCCCCCATTTTACAGATTAGAC
This sequence comes from Vombatus ursinus, assembly GCF_900497805.2. Taxonomy (NCBI): domain Eukaryota; kingdom Metazoa; phylum Chordata; class Mammalia; order Diprotodontia; family Vombatidae; genus Vombatus; species Vombatus ursinus. The sequence continues at coordinate 62,610,195 of NW_020954569.1, read as the reverse complement.
AATTGAGGTTCAGAAAGGTTGTTCATTTTCTGTAGCCAGCACTAAACAGTTTAGTCAGTTTGTCTAGGCTCACATCCCAGTATAAATCAAAGGCAGATCTTAACCCAAGTCTCCCTGGTTCAGAAGCTGGCCCTCTACGCACTATGACACACTGCCTTGCTATTATGCTAAGTATTAAATATTATGCTCTATAACTTGCTAAACATTGGAGCCAAGACTAGAATCTGGGCTTTCTGACTCCTCCAGGTCCAGTAAATGGCTGACCCAAGGTCACACAACTAGCTGGCAATAGCACCAGGACAGGAAAGTAGCAATCCAGATTCCTGGTCCAGGATTCCATGGAACTCTCAATTTCACATTATGTGCCCTGGAGTTCTTATGTCATGCTTTGCTTCTCTGGTTAATCAAAACACGCCGCTCTGAACACATCCTATTCCTTTCCAGCTTCTGAAAATCAAGCCTCATTATCTGTGCTTGAAGCGCTCTCTCCAGCAGCCACATAATAGGAGGAAAATGTTCCCGGTTTGGAAAGAGTACAATTTCTGATGCTAAATTGCTATGTGGAGCAGAGGGAAAAGTGCAGCTGGGTATTCATTAGTCGCGTTCATTCTAACATATTGAAAACAGGAAAGAATATGTTGTAATTAATAAGCTGATGCACGTGGCATAGGATCTAAAAGAGAAGGCTTAGTGGGTGAGAGGAGACATTGGCTCCAGTTAAGGTGGCACTACACCCTCTCTTCACCTTAATTTCATTCTGCCTTTGGGGCAAGCTCTTAGAGGTGATATGTCTATTTATGCCTACAGTTGTGAAAATGCAACGTAGCTTTCAAAGTACTTGATGGTGAAATCCTAAATGGCCACAAGGCGGAGACATTGTCCTATGAACATCTGACTCTGTCATCTTTCTGTACTTCTATTCCTGTTTGTATCTATTCTTCTTTCTGTGTGTAGATTTACCTCTATTTTTCTGCATCCCTTCTTTTTTGTCCTCTGAGTGGATACTGGGTATGTGAGTCTTTATGCCTCCAATATTTACTTTTCAAAACTGTGATTACTTTAGTGTAAGGAACCTTCCTTTTCTAATGTAGATGGGCAACTGCTTTTCAACTTAGTGTCATAGAGAGTTGTTTAGGACTCTGAGATGTTAAATTACTTGTCCAGTATATGTCAAAGGAAGATCTTGAACCCAAGTCTTCCTGATTCAGTAGCTGGCCCTCTACGCACTATGACACGCTTACAGCTTCTTGCCATAACATAGTACAGAATCATTTTTTATGCCTCCTTCCTTCAAAACCAGTGGGACCTTGAAATACTATCTTACATTTGAATTGTAGTTGACAATTGAATTGTAGTTCTTTCATATACACTGTCCCTTTTAATCCTCACAACAATCATTTGAAGTAGAAAATGCTAGTGCTGTTAGCTCTGTTTTACAGATGAGAGAACCAAGGCCCAGAGACTTGAAACAGATACTTTTAATGATATTAAAAAAGGTCCCTCTAAGCCTATTCTTTGTAGGGTTTTTAGCATAAACAGTGTTGTACTTTGTCAGAGGCTTTTTTATTTTTTTTTTTTGCATCTATCTAGATAAACATGTGGTTTGGGGCATTTTTAATATAATTATGTTGATTGTTTTCCTAATGTTGAACTATCTTGAATCCTTTGGTATAAATCCAACTTGGTCATAATGAATGGTTTTTTAGATAAATTACTGTAGTTTGTTTGACAGGATAGTATTTAAAAATTTTAAATCAATAGTTACTAATAATACAGGTCTATAGTTCCTTGTTTTATCCTTTGTTTTCTTTTTTTTTTTTTCTGGTTTGGATATTAGGGTTATTTGTCTCCTAGGAGTTTGGTACAGTGTGCTCTCTCTCTCTCTCTCTCTTTCTCTCTCTCTCTCTCTCTCTCATAATTTATATATTAAGGTCCAGAGACTTGAAACAACTTGTCTAAGGTCATATAGCAAATTAGTGGCAGAGCTGGAAGTAGATCTCAGGTCTCCTCACTCCCAGTCCACTGAACTATGATGCCTCACTGAATGAGATCAGATATTGGGTACTAATGGACCAGATCATGGCCATGACTCCCTTATTAAGGGCCAAGGGCTAGACTAGCCAGGCCTCTGCCTATAGTGGTAGAGAGAACAGAACAATTTTAAACCTTTAGAGTTTTCCTAATTTAGGTAGGAAATAATTTTGATCCATAGGAAGCATCAATTTCATCCACATTGAAAGTTAATATTAAATAAGGTCTCTGGATGTCAGGACCTTGCACACTAACCCAAGAGGTAGGAGAGACAGAAATAGAATTAACAGAAGAGAAATATATATTGTTAGTCTGTCAATAAACATTTATCAGGCATCTACTATGTGCCAGGCACTGTGTTGGGACTACAAAGCCAGGCAAAAGACAGTTTCTACTCTCAAGGAGCTCACAGTCTAATAGAGACGGATATTTTCTATATCATGAATTAAAACATCTTAGTATTATTATAAAAATAGTTTGGGCCTCAGAGACCTCCTGAAAGGTTCTCCAGAACTCTCAGGGGTCATTGGACCACACTTTGAGAACTATTGGACTTGAGTATCGTATCGCTAAAGTCCCTTTCAAACATCCCATTAATTTCATTCAGTTGATTATTTACTGAATCAAATTTTGTTTTCTCTTCTAAATGGTTTCAGCAGGTTATAATACTTTGCATTTCAACAGTGCTTTAGAGTTTAAAAAGGGCTTTTCTCACAATAACCTGAGGAGGTAACTGGTGTAAAATAACATTATCCTCTTTTTACAGATGAGAAAATGGAGATTCTGAGCAGTTAAGTGACTGGCTTAAGGTCTTACAGTTAATAGAGAGCTGAAACAACATTCAAAGCCAGCAGTAGAGCTCTTCTGACAGTGACTCAGAATGACTGGAATAGGTTATGTTTTTTGCTTTCTATTAAAACAAGAAGCATCACTCTAAATCGTTCTTTACATGTGTAGCTTATGATTTTCTTTTTTTATGAGTCAGAGGCCTTCACCAGGGAGAAAAACCCACACACTCCTCGCTTTTGCTCTGAAGGTTCTGCTTTAAAATGTTGCCTCATGCTTTAAAAAACAAAGCCTAGATCTGAAGTTTGGCATCAGAGAGAGGAAGTAGTCTAATACAGATTATGAAGGATAAAGAATGGCCTGTCTTTTCTGGCCCTATAAAGCTAGCCCAATACTCTTCTTTTACAAATGAGGAAACTGAGGTCTAGGGAGGTTGAAATGACAGGATTGATTCAATTCAATAAACATTTATGAAGCACCTACTATGTGCCAGGCACTGTGTTAAGTAAGTATGGGGTATATGAAAAGAGGCAAAAGACATTGCCTGCTCTCAAGGAGCTTACAATCTAATGGAGAGAGGGATAACATGTAAACAAACATATACAAAAGAAGCTATGTACAGAATAAATAGAAAATAATTAACTGAGGGAAGGCACTGGAATGAAGAGGGTTTGGGGAAGGCTTCCTGTCGAAGGTGGAATTTTAGTTGGGACTTAAAGGAAGCCAGGCAGGTCAGTAGTTGGAGCAGAGGAGGGGGAGTATTACAGGTATGGGGGACAGCTGGAGCTGCAAGATGGAGTGTCTTGTGCCTGGAAAAGCCAGGAGACCAACGTCGCTAGAGTCTGTGTTGGGGAGAAAGTGGCGAGAAGAGAGTGGAGATGAGAAAGGGCTAGCTAATGAAGGGCTTTAGAATCCAGTTCTTATGACTGCAGAAACATGACTCTTTCTATCCATGGCCATAGCATCAAGGTCACAACATAGTTACAGAATTTGGACAAGAACTGAGATTCTGTTGGCTTCTAGGTGCAGAAAAAGCATGACTTCATGTGCAAGGAGAGCTTTTAAGTGAAATTTAGGGGGGCTGTCTAGGAGCTGTCCTCATCCCTCCCAACGCATCATGGGTGTCTGTTCAGATAGCATTGTGCTTTCCAGAGGCTGACAAGTGGGAGTTTGGCTGCCTGGCCATCTGGGCTGGGACATGGGGCCACCCCAATTATTTTTCTCAGGCTTTACATGACTGCAACTTCTCTTTGCTTATGAATCAGTGGGTGAAAGGAAAATTACCTCCTAACCTACAAACACCTGCAGGTGTTTCTCTTATTCATTTTGGCTTTTTGCCTTTTCGTCTCCCCCTTCCCTCCCACATCCCACCAACATCCTGCACAGGGCCACCAACTTAATCTTCCTAAAGCTCAGCTTTCATCGGTTAGTCTGCCTTTCCTGCTCTGCACCCTTCAATAGCTCCCCATTGGCCATGGGACAAAGTCTTCCTCCTGGCATAAAGGATCTTTGCATTATACCTGTCATCTGTCTTCCAGACCTAATCTCTTATTGCTTTCTTGTGCAAACCCTATACTACAACTTGTTTTATAATACAATTATATTCAGCATGCCTGTGTGCAGAACTCTGCTTTGGGCATCAGAGTTAAGACATTTAGATAAGATATGGTCACTGATGAATCTTACAGTCTAGTAGGTAGGCAAGGCAAATCAATCAATCATTCAATTGGCAAGCACATATTAAACACCTACTATGTGCAAGGCTCAAGCACAGAAAATGGAAACACACGGTTTTATGTGAGAAAGGCATTAAAGAGGTGCAAAAACAAAATGATTAGGTGACATCTGAGGAAGAAAACTATTGCCCCAAGTCATATAAATGAAGGCTTCCTGTAGGAGGTGGCATTTGATTTGAGTTTTAAAGGATTGGTCATCCATACTAACTGACATTTGTATACACTTTCTTAAAGTCTGCAAAGCACTTTACAACACATGATCTCATTTGAGACCAACAACAATGCTGCGGGTAGATACTCTTTGTAAGAGATGATGATGAAGACGATGATGGTGATAGTAATAGTGAAGAAGAAACAGCCTTTATTAAGCACCTACTATGTGCCAGGCACTGTGCAAAGAGTTAGAGGTTTTTATGAATCTCATAGCACAGATGAAGGAATGGGGAGGTACATGACTCGGCAATGATCATACACTTAGAAGGGTCAGTAGTGGAATTTGAGCTCAAGCTCATTGTCCTTTCCATGCCCTGCTGCTACCTTATAGGAATTAAAACTGGGCAGAACTTTGGGGCCACCTAAACCAGTCCTCATAATTTACAAATGGGTAAGCTGAGACTCAGAAAGGCTAAATGACTTAATACTAAACATTGGATTTGAATCTAGGTCTTCTGACTGCAAATCATAGGATCATAATTTAGTGCTTTTTTAAAAGAAATCATATGAGGTCAGGTTGAAATTGAACACGTTTTCTGTGGAGGCTAGAGAAAGGAAGAGTATTCCAGGAAGGACATGATGAAGGAGGTCTCAGAATGACAAATTAACAAGACCCAGAGCAGAGGACTAAGGAGCCCAGAGTTCCAGTGATGACAGCTGAGGAAAGCAGAGGCCATAGCATGGGAGTACCAATTCAATCAAACCAGAGGAAGAAGACCAGAGAGTCTGGGGCACAGGAGGAGGAAGGCACATTGGGAAACTGATTTGAAGAAGTCAGAAAACCTGGAAAGTACAGCAAAAAGAACATAGCAATTGGTTTTAGAAGCCCAGGTTCAAGTTCTACCTCTTCTACTTACCAGTTATGTGACCTTGGGCAAATCATTTCACTTTTGTGACCTTCGGTTTTCTTATCTATAAAATGGGTCTAAACTAGAAAAAAATAATTGGTACTATCCTTCTCAGCTTTAATATTTTGTCGGAGAGAGAGAGAGAGAGAGAGAGAGAGAGAGAGAGAGAGAGAGAGAGAGAATATATGGAAGTCAGTAGACATGTGATCATTATGGCATCAGGTCAGAAATGCATTCAAGCCTAAGAAGTCATGGGTATTAATGCCTTCTTCCAAACCTTGTAAGGTTCTGCAGTTGCTGCACCCCCCGCCCCCAAACTCTTAAAGATACACTGAACCTGACAGAATGTGTTGGCAAACAATGGAATGGCTTACCAAAGAAGGCTTCTCTGGAGAACTGTAGAAACAAAGGTACTGACAGTCTTGTTGTTATTGTTGTTTAGTTGTTTTTCAGTCCTGTCTGGCTCTTTGTGACCCCATCATTTGGGATTTCTTGACAGAGATACTACAGTGGTTTGCCATTTTCTTCTCCAGCTCATTTTAAAGATGAGGAAAGGGAGACAAACAGAATTAAGTGACTTGTCCAGGGTCACATAGCTTGTAAGTGTCTGAGGCCAGATTTAAACTCAGGAAAATGAATCTTCCTGACTCCTGGCCTGGGGCTCTATCTACTGTGCCACCTAGCTGTCCTGAGAGTCTGGGGGTAACATATGCAGGACAGCTTGAAGGTAAGAGGATGGATTTGATGACTTCCTGTTCATCATACCCAGTCCCTTGAGGCTAGACTTGGTGTTTCTAGTATAGAGTAGGTTGGATAAACAGGTCATTTCCAAAGTCCCAACATCTTTAAAGTCCAGCATTGGCCTGGAAGTAGAGGGGTACTTTGGACCACAAATCTAATTTCATTCATTGAAGTGAAATAGTATCTATATGATGCTTTGCAAACCTTAAAGTGCTGTAGAAATATGAAATATTTTTATCACTATTATCTCATTGTTATTTTATTTCATTGTTGTTGTTGTTGCTTTTATTTTTGTCCTTGGGAAGAGAACACTGTTGAACATGATTTTAAATATCAAAACCCACTAGAGATTAAATAAGATACATAAAACTGCAGCCTATAGATCACCATTATATCTAAGAGCTGAATGCCTCTTATAATAATGATGATAATGAAGATAATAACTAATATTAATCCCTTGAATTTGCACAGAGTTTTAGACCTTCCAAAAGGTCTCCGTGCCCAGTATTCCAAAAGATCCTTAAAATATTCATATGAAGTAGGAAGCCTAAGCTTTCTTATTAACTTCTTTTGACAGTAAAATGAGACTGAGAGAGGTTGAGATTTGGTGTAGCATAATGGACAAAACACTGGACTGGGACTCTAGAGAGAAAGAGAAGAAGGAGGAGGAGGAGGAAGAGATGATGATGAAGATGATGATGGTGATGGTAATGGTGAAGAAGAAACAGCCTTTATTAAGCACCTACTATGTGCCAGGCACTGTGCAAAGAGAGATAAAAATAAAGGCAAAAGACAGTGCCTGCTTTCAAGGATCTCATGGTCTAAGGGGAGAGAGAACATGTAACAACTATGTACAAACAAGATACATAAAGGAGAAATTGAGAAAAGTCATAAGAGACCTGAATTCAGATTCCAACTCTGAGAAACACAACCTTAGGCAAATCACTTTTCAGAGCCTCAGTTTCACCATCTGTAAAATGTTTATAATTATATAATGATCTTTGTGTAAATGTAAATATCATTGTGAATAAACCACTTTGTAAAGTATGAAGTGCTATATAATGTCCTGTTAGTTCATTTTTGACTTCCCAATGTCAAATAACTAGCTAGTTACAAAATTAGCACTAGAACTCGTGTCTTCCTGATTGGTTTTAGAGCCCTGCCTTCTATGACCCATATGGAATATGCTTCTTTAATTTCCAAGTAATTAGTATGTTTGGTTACTCAACCAATAAGTACCTATTGGCCACTTACTATATGCTCACCACTGTTAGGATGTGTGTGTGTGTGTGTGTGTGTGTGTGTGTGTGTGTGGAGGGGAGAAAGTATAAGAGGAGAAAAAGCTGGTGTTCCTACTCTCAAGGAGGTTACAATACAGTTGGTTATCATTAGTTATAAGACTAACAATATAGCTAGTTGTAAGACTAACACATCTGAAACAAAACAAACTGTAAAAATATTCAAGAAAATATATAATTAAGCATTAAATTTTGTGGTATCTGCAAGGCCTCAATTTTCTTCAGAGGAGAGGAAATGAGGGCTGACATAATAAATCATCAGGGAAAGTTTCATAGTGAAGGTGGGCTTAATAGAATGTAATCTCCTTGAGGTCAATGACTATTGAATTATTTTCTTTGTGTCTCCAGTTCCTGACATACAGTAGGAGTTTAATAAATGTTTGTTGGTTGATTTACTGATTGTTAAATAGGTGGTTGAAAAGGAAGAACACAAAGATTAGAATGGAGGTGGTTGTGAGTATGACACGTCTGTGAGAGACAGTGATGTGATCAGCCTGGTTGAAGATGAGGGATGTGTTGAAGAGTAGGTGAAAATGAAGCTGAGTCAAAAGCCTGAGGCCAGAATACAGATACTCCTGAGGGGTCGGGCTGAGGAGGGAGCATTGCATTTTGTAGGCAATGGGCAGTCACTGAATGGTTGTCTACATGAAACTTTCTTTGTTGAAGAGAGGTGCCCTTTAGTTATTTTGCTATAATGTCTTTTAAATGTTTTCAATTATTTTTTTCCATTATCAAGCATTCTTTTTCTCCTCTCATTCACTAAAAAGAAAGAAAGAAAAAAGAAAATGAAAGAAATGCAATGAACCCCCATAAACACAGTCAAACAAAATATATTTCCAAATTGGTCATGGCCAAAAATGAATTTCTTATTCTGCATCTCTGTCTTCTAGTCCTTTTGCGATGAAGAGCTAAGAGGCCTTCTAGTTCTTTTACGATGAAGGCTAAGAGGCCTTCCCTCCTCTACACTGGGAGACTGTATGGGGTGTCATACATAAGAAGTACACAAGATGAAAAGGTAAGGACTTTACCTTAGTGACCACATCCATGGAAGTCTTTAAGCACTTGTGTGTATATGTTGTCTTCCCAAGCAAGTTTTTGAGCACCTTTTTTTCTAATTATGTTTTAGCCTCCTGATATCCTTGTAAAGTGGGTGGGGTAGGGATTATGACCCTAATTTTGCAGATGAAGAAAGAGGCACAGAGTGGGTAAGTAATTTGTTCAAGGTGACATATCTAGTTGGTGTTAATATTTACTAAAGTTGTTGAAATAACAGCATCTCAGATCTGAAAGGAACCAAACGTTGAACACCACAAGGTCAAGGACTGAGTCCAGCTGCATTCTGCTAGACATATCCTTACCAGGTGACAAGAACCTATTAATCACTTTAATTTGGGTCTATTTATCAAACCATTTCTGAATATTCAACTACATTATCATCTATCTATTATCTCTTCAACCTTCCTACTGGGACGCTGCTGTGTAGAAATGGTCCAATACCTTGGTGAAATGTGGGTATGCTATATGTGTGTACTCTCCCTGATCTATCAGTCTAATAACTGTCAACAGAGGAAATAAAATTATTTTGGCATTACTTCTTGTTGATGAACATCATTCAGAATCTCCACAAACCATACTTTAAATAATCCATTTGAATATTTTTTGTTGGGCAGTGTTCTTCTAGCTTACTAAATCCAACCTCTCCCCCCTTTCAAAAATTGGTATGTAGTTTACCCAACTCTAGTGCTGGAGATAAAAAATAAAAATAAAGGCAACAGACAGTCCTTGCTTTCAAGGAACTCATGGTCTAATGGGGAAGAGAACATGCAACAACTATGTACAAACAAGATATACACAAGATAAATTGGAGAAAAATCAGAGTCCTGAATTCACATTCCAACTGTGAAACATACAACCTGTGTGACTTTGGGCAAATCACTTATCCTCTCAGAGCCTCAGTTTTCCCATCTAAAATGTTTATAATCATATAACAACCTTATAGCATTGTTGTGAAGAAAGTACTTTGTAAAGTATAATATGATATATGGATATGAGCTATCAATAAGTGACTTACCAATGTCAAATAACTAGCAAGTGACAGAATCAAGACTAGAATCCTTGAAAAGGTAAAGACCTTACCTTGGTGACCACATCACTAAGAGAGAAGATTCACTAAAGTATTTAAGCACTGTTTAAGTCCTACTGACTAGAACCCAAGTTTGCCCTCTTATCTACCAACACATACTTTCCCACACACACCCAGCAAATCAATCAATCAATCAATCAGCATTCATTAAGCACCTACTCTGTCAGGCACCTTGCCAGGTGCTGGGGACACAAAAACAAAAGTGAGACAATCTCGACATCAAATTGCTTTCCTTCCATTTGGGATTGGGGTGGATGGGTCGGGAGGTATAAGATGTTCACAGGTGAGTAAACCCTGGATATTAACAAATAAGACAAAGTAATTTGGATGGGGATATCACTAACAACGGGGAGAGGAAAGGCCGAACTTTGAAGGGAGTGAGGGGTTACAAGAAGCAGAGGTGAGGAGGGACAGCATTTCGGATTTGGGGGACTGGCAGCTTGTGCTGTGTCAGGATGATTTTATTCGCTTTGCCATCGAGCTAGATCCCTTCTTCGCCCAAGCTCTGTTTGGGCCATACATTTGTCATAGAATCTTCTCTGATCAACCACATCTGGCTTTGATTGCCCTATTCATCTTAGCAATATGCAACCCCCAGCACTTTGGTGTTCAGCTTGGGAAAGATGCAGCAGTTCTTTCACATTTCCATTTGACTGTGAGATCCTATATGTGAGAACCTATAGCCTTGAGGCCACATGTGATCAAAGGGCAGAACTTGAGGACCTAGAAGGCTACATGCGGCCTTGAGGTCTCAGATTCCCCACCCCTATAAGGTAGGACTTGTGAGGCTGGTGACCTTGCACAGCCCTCCTTCACTTAAATCCATTTCACTTGTAAGCCATGGCATCATCTTCCTGATGTCATGGTTCTCTTTGAAAAGGAAGGACAAAACAACAACAACAAGAAGGTAGGACTCACACCTGCTCCTTTCTCAGCATCTCCCCTCATAGACTTTTGAGTTGGAAGGCCCTTGCGAGATCAGTGCCTAGCATAGTGCTATTTATTTATCTATTCCTAGAGGAAGGCCATTTGGCTGATTTAAGGTCAAAATTCAGAACTTCCTGGGAACAAGAAATGGGGACTCACTTGGCTTTGGTAGCATAGACATCCGACCAGGTGGCTGGCTTTCTTAGTTTCTCAGGCTGTTTCTGTCTTTCCATGCTGTATATGTCCATACTACTGATATACTTAAGATCAGTAAGCAGGAAGCAGGAGAAAGATTTCTTAGTGTTGAGTATTTCCTGGGGTAAGGTCAGATGTTTTTAATCATGGAATCCTATAGCTAAAAAGCCAACTTGACTATCCCTCTGCCTTCAGGCAGGATTACAAGTAAACTCTCCCAACAGATGGAAATCTCTCTTGGATCTGAAACCTTGAAGTTTCTGTTTTGATATAAGCCCAGATCAACAGCTAAGACTTGATAGCCCAGAAAATAGTTTTGATCAAGAGATACCAAACCCCTTATGATCTACCCCCTGTCATTGGAACATGCTTATGATGCACACTGGGGAGAGTCACTCTATACTTTCTCAACTGGGATTGTCTATCAATTGGGGAATGTTTGAAAAAATTATGGAATGTGAATGTAATGGAATATTATTATGCCATAAGAAATGATAAAATAGATGGTTTCAGTAAAACCTTGGAAGACTTGTATAAACTGATGCAGAATGAAACAGGCAGAACAGGGGAACAATATGCATAATAACAACACAATGCAAACAGCTTTGAAAATCCTAAGAACTCTGATCAGTGCAATGACCAACTTACTGGACCAATTGGTCCAGAGGACTAATGTTGGAGTATGTTACTCCATCTCTTTACAAAGAGATGATGGACTCAGAGTATAGAATGCAAAATGTGCTTTTTGGATATGGCTAATGGAGGATTTTGATTTGCTTCACTATACATATTTGCTATAATGGGTTTTATTTTTCTTTTTTAAAGGTTGGAGGTGGGAGAAAGGGAAAAAATTTTTGCTAATTGAAAAAAATAATTAAAAAAACTGCCGTTATTTGAAGGGGGTTATTTGAAGGCAGAAATGAATCATATACATGGACCACTGGTCATGTGCTGTATTGAACTGCTAGGTAGGGACTAAAGAGATTCCTGTCATTGCATGGAGCATCTTGCCTCAAGAAAACACACCATATTCCATGCAATATAATACCAAGCTAAGACTGGCCCATGGCAAAATTGTGAAGTTTGTTGTTGGTGTCCTTTAGCTTCTGTTTCATTGCCTTACTCCTTTCATGTGGTCTTTACTCCCACAATCATCTTCTTCTCCCTCCCTCACCCCATAACTGTCTCTTCCAAACCTGGCCAAAGGAATAGGTAGGTTTAGGATCTGGTTGGGGAAGAATATAGGAAGAATATAGACCTTATCTTGTTAGTAATGGGGACATATTGAGGGTTCTTGAGAAAGGGAGTAGGAGGCTTTTTGTTTTGTTTTGATTTCTGTTTTTGTTGTTGTTTATTTTTGTTTTGAGCAAACAGTCTTGAGTCAGGATGAAGAAAGGATTGGCGGAAGGAAGAAACTGGAGGTAGATTAGAACACAGGTTTCTATTATGTTTACGTAGCTACTCTAGTTTTCTTCTAACACAGTCATGCCTACCTCATAGGGATGTTGTAAGGCTTGAGTGAAATGTGTATAAAGTGTTTTGTAAACATCTATGTTTTTTTAATAAATTTTATAAATTTTTTTATAATTTTTAAATTTTTTATAATTTTTTAAAAATTCCATACTAAGAGGTAACATGGTCAAAGAGGAAAGAATGCTGGACTGCAAGTTGGGAGACCTAGCTTCTAGTTCTAACAAAATGGTGATGAGTGACTATGGACAAATTGCTTAACCTTACTGAGACTTGGTATCCTCTGTAGTTACCTGGGGCTGATACCTGCTTCATCTACTTTATAAGGCTATTGTACTATTTTAAATGAGACAATTTATGTTAAACTCTCTTGAAAATTGTCAAATACTTTATATAGTTATATATGATTATGTAACATTTATATACACAATGAAAATCCTTATGAACATTTCCACAGTTAATATTTTACCCAAATTCAAGACTTTCCTCCCTGGGCTCCATTAAATTATCTAATTTACTAATGTACCAAATTTCTGTGAGTTAACCCACTTTTCAGGCATGCTGGGTAAAGATTCCTATTGCTAGTGCAGAAACTAACCCAGAAGACTATTGGAATCATATTTCTTAAACTAAACTTTGAAGAGCTTAATACTTTGGCTAGAGAGACTCAGTCTCTCATATACCCTCTACTCTTTGCTCTCCCTCTCAATTCTACAGACAGGGGTCTATGCAGGGTGCTATTGAATGATTTTTTTTTGACAAGGCAATTGGGGTTAAATGACTTGCCCAGGGTCACACAGCTAGTAAGTGTGAAGTGTCAGGTCTGAGACCAGATTTGAACTCAGGTCCTCCTGACTCCAGGGCCAGTGCTCTATGCATTGCTCCACCTAGCTGCCTTGTGCTATTGAATGATTAACTTCTAGAAAGATGCTACCTGGGCTCATACTCAAGCTACACAAATCAGTCACTTGATTACCTAGGATTCAGTATATCCATAATGGGCCCCATCCAGCTAGGATTAGAACAAGGATAAAGACTGGACTTCATATATCTGCTGGGCATACAACAGGTGCTCCATATGTGTTGATGAAATAAGTGATTTCCCTCTGTTCCTTTAAAAAAAAGCCTAGAAGATTTACCTGTGTTTATGTTATATCTGTCATTATCTTTCTTGTCTCCATTTCTAAATTTCTCAGGGGGGTAAGGGCTATATCCAATTGCACATAAAAAAATCCAAGTACCAAGAAGGGTTCTATCCATTTCTTGGGTACTTAAAATATTGGCTAATTAGGATACTGCTTTAAAAATAGAATTACTTTGTTCTTTATACTCTAATAGTTGGGGATTTCTAGTCCAGTTTTTAAGCCTGTTATAGAGAAGTGTTCTGGAAAACAGTGTGTGAGAGGGAGAGGGAGAGAAAGAGAAAAAGAGAGGAAGAAGGAGAGAGGAAGAGGAAGGAGGGAGGGGGGAGAAAGAGAGAGATAGGGGAGAGAGGGAGAGAAGAGGAAGAAGAGGGAGAGGGAGAGAAGAACTTTAGGACAATTTGACTTCATTAGAATAGTAGAGAACTCCCAATGAGGAAATTCGATCTACAAATGCACATGGGCACCTGCTCTTAGAGTTTTTTGGGGCACCAAGAGGTTTAATGATGCCCACAATCACACAACCATGAACTTTTGAAGCTACAGGAGAGAAGGGTCAGTCTATCACCTGTGACGAGCTGCTTAGGATTTATTATGAGATGGATAATAAAAGTCATGTTTTGTTGAGGTTTTACCTTCTACTCAGTTTTAAAACGAAACCTAACCAAAACCAAATTTAAACACAGAGTTGAAAGGAATCCCAGGGTCCATCTGGTCTAATCCCCTCATTTTACAGATGAGCAAACAAAGACTTTGGGAAGTTAAGTGATTTGCCCAAGGAGGAGACATTAGAGCAGAACTTGCACCCAGGTCCCATGACTATAGAGCCAGAACTCTTTCCATTGTATTCCACTAGTTCGTGCCTAGTCAGGAAGCAGTTTCTAAAACCTGAAGTTTTTCCAGCTCGCAAGAGACACCAGGAGACCCCTGGGTCAAGAGACATGTCACTTTTGTATTGCTTCACGCTTCCTCTCAAAGAAAACTTCTAAAAATACTTAGGAAATGTCACTGGGGTGCTGGGATGAAATTCAGAGCAGGAAAAAAAGGCAAGCAAGACAAACTAGGCTTTCAAAGAAAATTGAAGCTCTGGAGAGCCTTCAACTATTTTGATTTATATTTAAACATTTTTTTGAGATTGAAGTCTTGATTAGCTCAGTCCTCTCAAGTTCTCCTTCAGTTCTGATTTATGGGGAAGCCAGGCCAGAGCAAAATGAAAGCTAAATGAGGTGTTCTTTAAAATTACCTTGGAGCACTTGGAGAAGGGAAGGAAAACTGACAAGGAGGCTAAAAGGAAGGTGATGAGATGGGCTTCTGAAACCCCAAATCTTTGGGAGATGGGATGATTGTGGGGGGAGGAGTTGGAGAAGGAAGAGCCTGGGCTCCAAGGCCCCATGTCAGTCCTGCAGCACTCCAGCCTGGGTTTCCAACAATATTGAACTCAGTTAGCAAAGGATGCCTTTGGAAAGTGTGGTTGATAGTGATTTTCAGGGACTCTTTTATAACAAATCTGAGGAATTTTTTTGCATAGGGAAGAATAATAAAGATGGCAAGCAATGTGGTAGGATCCAAAGCTTATTCTGGCAGTCAATGGATGGGGTGAGACTTACTGCAGGTGATAGAGAGGTAACACTGTCTCTGTTACACCTGGCGAGTAGTGAGCTAAAAGGGCCACCTGCCCTTTTTTTCTCAAGTGGAGTATGCTGTTTGAGCTAAGTGAGCACCTTCCCCTGTCCCACTTTCATTACACCGCTCGCCTGCCCCAGACCCTAATGTGGCTCTCTAATGACTCCTGAACCTGACCGTGAAGACCCTTGACATTCTGACCTTACTTCCTCCACTACTCTATATAAACATCTCATTCTTTTCATTGTTTTTCTCCCATAGACATAGTCTCATTTCTGATTTTCTTACCACATTCACTCTCCTACCCTTTGCTTCTCCAAATCCTGTCTATCCTCCAAAGCCCTAAGTTTCACCTTCTCTGTGAAATTTCATCTGATCACCCTTGGTCATGCTTCTCTTTTCTTCCCTGAGCTTCTGTGGTCCTTAAGAGTCAGTACCAAGAGTCTGAAAGGCAGCTAGGTGGCACAATGGATAGGGTGCCAGGCCTCACCTTCTTGAGTTCAAATCTCGCCTCAGATACGTACTAGCTGTGTGACCCTGGCCAAGTCACTTAACGTTGCTTGCCTCAGTTTCCTCTTCTGTAAAAAGAGCTGGAGAAGGAAATGGTAAACCACTCTAGTATCTTTGCTAAGAAAACCCCAAATGCAGTCACAAAGAGTTGGATGTGGCTAAAACAACTAAACAATAACAACCAAGAGTTTAGCATTTAATTGTTCTTCACCTGCTTCAGGGGTGTAAGTCTCATCTTCTCCACTAAAGTGTACACTTCCTGAGGGCTGGGGCCATGACTTACATGTCTATTGTTTTCCACATAGTGCCTGACACAGAGTAGGTGATCGATAAATACTTGTAGATTGATTGATCTATTCGCTTGTTGGTGACTCATTTATATCAATGTGATCTCACCCAATGGATTCTCTCATTTTCATTTTCTATCGTATTATTTTTAGGAGTGTGCTGCAGCCAACTCAAACTGGCTCCTGAGGCAATTGTTAAATTTTCAGTGTGAGCATTTACATTTCAGAAACTGGCAAATGGTACAAATCAGGGCGTGATACATTTTGTTGAGTGTCTAGACTTAAGGAAATGATGAAGAAAATGTTAATGATATAGATTAAGCTTAAAAAATGTGTCATGCATACATTTTCCCCCCAAAGAGTCAGTCATTAAACATTTACCAACACATCCCTGGTTATGTTGAAACTAATTGTTTAATCAGTAAATACATTCAAACCTCTTTGAACCTATTTATATTTTGGCCTGATCTTTTGGAGTATGACTTTGATTACTTCTACAATTCTGAGGAAGCACAAGTAAAGGCAAATATTCACTGAGAGAATAATTATCCTAAGTATTTCCTACTTTAATAATCCAGTATTTTAAGGATCTGAGGTTAAATCACCATTGGCACTCCCATCACTGATGCAAATCACAACCCCTCTTTTATTTAATAGATGGTCCTCATAATTGTGGCCAAAATATTCATCACCCTGTGCTCAACCTGCTATAAGCCTCTGGGGATTTAGTTGGCTGGTCTAAAGAGTATGGATGTCCAACTCACCACTAGGTTGCCATACTAAGCCTTTCTTTTCTTTTTTCTTTTTTCCTTCCTGCACCCTTTATTGGAAGACAGTTAAAGATAGTAATCAGATAACAATAAAATAGTCTGGCTTTCTTTCTAGAGAGTTAACACTGAAAAGCAGCACAAAAGCAATGATCAAACAACAATCATTGTCTCCAGGTAATACATAAATACTCAAAGGAAATAAAACCAACATATCTGGTATCAATGATCACTGTGTTCCTGGATAAGTCTGCAAAGCTTGACAAAAATAATCTGAACATAAGACAGCTAATGAAAAAGAGGTGTTTCATACATGTTAAAATTGGTACTTCTATAGTAGTATAAATAATCTCCTATACTTATCTTTTTACTTTTTGTTACAGAAGATCTTTTTTTCAGAAATGGTTAATTCGTATACAAAATGTCATTCTTAAATTTCCTATCTCTTGGTTGGCACCAGTGTCATAGCCATTCAAGAAATGATTAAGAGAGTTTAGCTCTAAAGATGAAGCATACTTAAGGACCTGATGTGTAGCATTACTAGAGGACTTAAAACATATCTTAACAATCTTTTCTCTCACTGCTGGAAAGTTGGGGGCAGGGAGGGGCTGTTATGCAATTGGTCTCTCAAGTATTTTCTGGTTTTTCATTTTCTTTGTGACACACAAAGGGGGCTGAAATGAACACAACTATTTTTTTTTTTTTGCAAAATAGCCATTTATTCAGCCTCTTGTCATGCCAAAATATTCTGTGCACTACGATACTACAGTTAGACCCTTTATAGCAGGCACAATGGACAGTAAATTATATTTCATGTAACTGATTATAAAAGTGTGAAGTAAAAATGACTTATCGGTTCCTTTTAACATCGCTGGTAAACATAATTCAGCGGCAGACATTTGAGGCACCCAATCTTAGTAAAATATGCCACAGGAATAGCAATCATGTCACCTTAGTTTACTTTAATCCCTGTCTTAATTCAATATTAATAGATAAAGACAACAAACTTTTTAAACGGTATATTTACTGAGATTCTGGCAGTGGTTTTATGTAACAAGGCATAGAGCATACTTGGCCTGCTACTTAGCTTGTTCTTAGCAAATCAGCTTCAATATGAAGCCTTTAAATATCAAAAACCTGTTTTTTACGTGCTAAATATTTTCGGCAAGTACGCAATTAAACACAGTTAATGAACTTATTATAGCAAGAGTAAGAAATTACACACTTGAAATAATGCAACCGGAACATAATTCATACAAAAAGTAATGGTCACTGGTTACAATAGAATTTCCCTGGTTAATTAAAACTTAAAATAGTGTAAAACATGCAAAATATTTCAGAATATTTTAGCTATCTATAAAAAACCCCAGTGTCTCTATGAAATGATTCCCTCCAAAGTATAACAAAAATTAATTCAAATTATGTAACATTCTACTACTAAAAATATTCAAAAGATTGAAGTGGAGGTAAGTTTCCTAGGTTTCAGAGCTCACTCATGCTGCCAAGTGCTGTCTTTCTTTGCTACTTGAAGTAGCTAGCCGACAGAAGAGCTCCAGAACTCCTCATTTACTAAGTTCAGCAAAGGGACAGACTTCTGCCATCCAGCTCTTGGCTTCTCTAGGAAGCACAGTGTCTGTCCTGACCGAAAGAGAGAGGATATGCAAGGGTCAAAAGGCACGCTATTCACCTAGCTAAAATAATAGCAGCACCCTCCCCATCCTGACTCACCTCACCATACCCTAGGTAAATAAAAAATTAAAGGAAAAAATAATAGACATCTACAAAAGTAAAGATTTTGAGGGCATTCATGCCATGCCCTTGCTTCAAAAAGACCAACCGTAGTCATCTGAGTATCTCTGATGTGCATCTTTAAGATGTGTATTATCTCTAGTGGATTATCTCCCAGATCTAAGAATTCTGGGGAGAAAAATCAAACCAAAGAAAGTAGGTGAATGTACTCCCTGTAATAAGCAGCAGGCAACAATCATGGCCTCCTCCGGCCCACGGCCTCAGGCTCTAAAACACAGGAGCTCTCATGCATTTGGGTAGCAGAAGCTGAAAAGCTCACAGTTGAAGTTTCCTTTAGACATTGCGCTTTCTGGCAGGGAGATCTCGGGGGTCCTAGGGTTATGCCCACTCTGCACCTGATCCAGTGGACTTCTTTTCCTTCTTCTTGCCATATTTCTTTTTTTTTTGTCTTTTCTGTGATCTTTTCTTGCTCCTCACTGTTTTTCTTTTTCTTTGCTTGCACCTCTTCTATACAGTCTGGTTCTGATAAAGATTCAGATGATACAGGTTTATCTTCAGAATTCATCTTCTTTCTTTTCTTGCTCAGACTTCTGATATCCTTTTCTCTCCTGTGTGCATCTTTTGACTTCTTTTTTTTTCTTACTGTTATCCTTACTATCTGATTCCAATTCTGATATGAAGCTTTCTGGAGATCTATGTGAATGATATTTCTTTTTTCTTCTTTTCCCTCCCTCATTTCTCATCTTCATCTTCCAAATTTGAAGAACTGCTGGAAGAATCAGAGCTTGATGAAGAAGACGATGAAGACCTACCAGATTTCTTCTTTTCCTTTTCCTCACTTTTCCTTCATGAACTCTTACTTCCACCTAACAATTTCTCCCTGTGTTTTTCCAGTTTCTTTTTCTATTTCTCATTTATTTTTTCTTCAGATTCAGCTAATGCCTCTGAGTCTTTCTTTTTCTTTTCTAGCTGTTCTTTCACTTCTTCCCATGTCGGCCTTGGCTGATTCAGATAATCCTATATTGTGGGCCCCTCGGATTGAGCAGGACCTCAAGATATGGCCATGGCTTTAGGATTCATATAAGCCCATGGTGCCCTAGCTGCTGCTTGGCCCAAAGGGTCATGGGTGGTGGGGATGGGGGGGGCCCTCCAGCTGCAGCAGTCACTACTCCTCCTTTCCCTACTAAGACTTTCTAGCCAGATAGTATTTGACAGAGCATATGCTCTCCTTCTATAGCTCCTAGTCACTTCCATGCCATGACCAGGTATCAGAGTAGGACTTCAGCAGAAGAAGCATTCCTATATTACATTTTTATTTGTTTGGGTTAAAATCTCTATCTTTCCTACTGTAAGCCTATCTTTTACAAGCTCCCTTTGAGAAGAGAGTGTGGTAGAGTAGCATAAGCACTTCTGTGGAGGGAGAAGGGTAGGTTCAAATCCAGACTCTAGAATTTACCATCTATGTAATGGTGGGCAATTCACTTAACCTCTCATGGGCTCTATTAACTTATGGTGTCTGTAAGAAGGTTGGACTGGATCAAGGATTCTTAACTTTTTTTGTATCAAGGATTCCTTTGACAGTCTGGTGAAATCTACTGATGTCTTCTCAGAATAATGTTTTGTTGCTTACATTTATAATTGAAGGAAATGCTAAATATCAGTTAGTGAAAATAAAGATGAATTTTTTTCTCCGTGATCATGGATTCCCTGAAATCCATCCATTGACTCTCAATCCAAAGTTAGGAATCTCTTGACCAGATGATCTCTAAAGTCCTTCCAGTTTTAATACCCAGTAAATTTGGACCCTGGTACTGCCATTGACTAAGTAGGTAACCCTGGGAAAGAAAAGGGGCATAACTCTCCAGCGCTTCAGCTTCCCTTATCTGTAAAATTAGGAGACTGATTTCTTATGGTCATTTCAATCACTACCAATCCGTGATTCCTTGAGTTTCTTCTTTTACACATCTTTTATTATATAGCCCACTGTTGGCCAAGTGTTTTGTTTTTCTCTGCAGTACAAAATCCCAGAGTCTTAAGAGTTTAGAAGGGACATCAGAAGACGTTTAGTTCATCTTATAATGTGGGCCATCGACAGAGATGTCTTACAACAGAGATGTCAAACTCCCTGTCTCCCTGTCACATGGACTAAACCAGATTAAAGTGAACTTGGGAAACGTTTAACAAAATATATTGAAAATAAACAACATAGACAATGTTAATTTGTGGTTTTCTAAGACAATATTCAGCCCCCAGCTATCTGTTTCTATTTCAGTTTGACACCACTGTCTTACAAATCTGTTGATTATTTCCAATTTATCCTGTATATAGCTTGTTTGTGCATAAACATTTGTATGTTGTCTCTCCATCAGATGTGAGCTCTTTGAGAGGATAAGCTTTTGCCCTTCTTTGTATCCCCAGCATTTAGCACAGTGTCTAGCACAATAGTAAATACTAGATAAATGTTTATGAACTGATTGACAACTAACGTCTATTTGAAGAACTCTAGTGATGGGAGATTTGCCTCATCCTGAGGCAGTTCATTTAACATTTGAACAGTGTGGGTAGAGCATTGGAATTGGAGTTAGGAAGATCTGAGATAAAGTCCTGAGACATGTATTAGTTGTATGATCCTGGATAAGTCATCGACCCTCTTCCAGCCTCAATTTCCCCATCTATAAAATGGGGATAATAATAGCACAGGATTGTTATGAGGATCAAATTAAGTAACACATGTAGAAAACTCTGCAAACCTTAAAGTGCTATAGAAATTCTATTTAGTATTTTAGTATTAGTAAATTCTATTAGTATTACTACTACTAGTGGTACTATTACTACTAGTACTACTACAACTATTACTACTATTACTTCCAGTATTACTAGCACTATGACTAGTACTAGTACCACTATGCTACTGCTATTTTTCTAATACCAAGTCACCAAATTTTGCCTCTGCTACTTCCACTCATTTTTTGTTCCACTCTTACTTTCAAGGAGAATAATAACAATTCATATTCCAGTACTACTTTAATGGTTTCAAATACTTTTCTCCCAACTGTATTGTGAAGTAGGTAGTACATGTATTATTATTATTCCCATTTTACTGGTGAAGAAATGAAAGAGCAGAAAGATTAAGTATTTGCCCATGGATACACATCTTTTATGTGTGGGAGTCCAGATTAGAACCCTGGCCCCTGACTCCCAGGCCAGCGCTTTTTCCAGTGTCCTATGTTGCTATGCTATCCTTTGACTATAATGATGATACTTTTGTCCCATCATCCACAGGATATGGACTTTGAATTGTTTACCTAGTGGGGAAAACTGCACTGAGTCATTCACACTTTCCCATTCTGTCTTCCTCATGATTGGGGAACTAATTAACAAAATGGATCATCAGAATTAGGAGTGCAGTTCACAGCAAGGAAGCCACAAAATAAAGCCTAAAAGACAAAACCTTGGACCTCAAGAGCACTGTGCTCCAACCAGCTTTAGACCACAGTTCCGTGTTTAACATGACTCCTTTCTATCAGACGTGAGAGAATTCAGCAATCCCAAACGCTCCTTTGTCCCTCCTGCTTCTCACATGAGCCCAGACTCTCACTGGCTACAAGTCTGAGCCATCAGAGGCTGCAGTGAGCATCACATGTTTGGAGTATAGTGAACAGACTATCTGGCTGCAGCAGAGTATGTGTTGGGAAATGGTGGGACAGCAAGATAGGCTGGGTTCAGACTGTGGCAAGCCTTGAATGCCAAGCTGTAGGGCTTTGGGTGTTTCTCAAGTGATAAAGTTAGTCCATGTAGATGTTAGTCACCCTCAGAGATATAGTCAGGGTCAGAACTCTCCAAAGGACAGGGAGGTACTTGTCTAGGAACCTGTTGGGAACATGGTCTTTTTCACTTTTCTCTGCAGGGAGAGAATAGCTGTGGTTTTGGCCTTCTGGAATGTGCCCAGTGTTTGGCGCCAACAGAATAAGTCTGGCTTTCTTAGTAGACGTCACTCAAATTCAGCTGTGCTAAGTGGTACCATGTAGGCCTAAAGGATTCCCCATTTCCAAAGTAGCTACCATTCCCAGAGGGCAGCAGGTGTACCGGGTAGGATTCAGTACAGTACACTTCAAGTCACTAGATAGCATTAAGTCAAAACTAACAGCCTGTGATATATTCCCAGCTCAACAAGGAAACATTTTTATTGATTCAGAAATCAATGGCTATGCATCATTGGTGGCTCTTATAGCAATACCGCTGATGTCCCTTTGGCTCTGGCAGGAAAGAGATTGACAAATGTGGTTTGCCTTGGCAGTCTTGCCCTTGAACTTGAGAGAAGGCACTGGGTCCAAAAGAGAGAGAAACAACCATGTTTTGTTATGTAGAGGAAAAAAAGAATAGACTCAGAATTCGATAGTCTATCGGGGATGGGGAACCTGTGGCCTGAAGGCCATATGTGGCCTTCTAAATCCTTAAATGCGGCTTTTTGATTGAATCCAAATTTTACAGAACTTTTATAGAACTATAGAATTTTACAGAACAAATCCTTTTAATGGATTTGTTCTGTAAAATTTGGTTTCAATCAAAAGGCGGCACCTAAGGATTTAGAAGGCCACGTGTGGTCTTAAGGCGGCAGGTTCGTCACTCCTGGTCCAGATTCTAGTCCTGGGTCTACCACTTACTGTTCACATGACTGTTAGCAAGTCACTTATCCTCAATGAGGCTCAGTTTCCTGACCTGTAAAATGGGGATAATAATACTTATGTCATGTGTTTCATAGGGTTATTGTGTGGATCAAATGAGTTAAAGGGTGTAAAAGCACTTTGAAAGCTGAAAAGTGCTTCTGAAAACCCAAGATGATATTATTTGTGCTCCTGAGTTCCCAGCATGCCCTGGACATGCTCTTAGCTCATCTCCTATAAGCTACAAATTCTTTGACATCCTCCCTCCCTCCTTCCCATGTCAATCAATCAATAAATGAACATTTATTGGGTGACTTCTAAATGCCTGTTATTGTCTTAGGTGCTGGAGACATAAAGACAAAAATGAAATAGCTCTTGTCCTCAAGGAGCTTACATTCTAATAGAGACAATATGTACATGTGGGAGTGTATATAGAATATATACAAAATAGATAACTAGGTATTTTAGGTAAGGGAAGGGGGGGATCAAGAAAGGCTTCAGAAAAAAGGGAGTGATTGAACTCAGTTTTGAAGGAAATAAAGGATTCTGAGACATGGAGGGGAGGACAGAGGGCATTCCAGGGATAGAAGGCCAGAGAGCTATGAAATGGCGTATGTGAGGAACACTAAGAAAGCCAGTTTTGGATTGTGGCAGCTAGCTGTCTCATTGCATAGAGTGCTTGGCTTGGAGTCAGGAAGAGTCATTTTCCTGAGTTCAAATTTACTACCTGGGTGACCCTGGGCAAGTCACTTAATCCTGTTTGCCTCATCTGTAAAATGAGCTGGAAAAGGAAATGGCAAATCACTCCAGTACCTTTGCCAAGAAAACCGCAGATTGGAGTCATGAAGGGTCAGACAGGACTGAAAAACGACTGAACAACAACAACCAAAACATACATGAAGAATTTATCATAAGGCAAGAAAGTCTGGTTGGGGCCAGGTTGTGAAGAGCAGTTAATGCAAAACAGAGATGTTTAGATTTGATCCCAGGGATCCACTGGAGTTTATTTAAGTCATAGAGTAATCTGAGAAGAATTGTGTTTTAGAAAAAATCACTTTAGCAGCTATGTGGAGGACAAATGGTAATGGTGCAAGGCTTGAGACAGAGAGCCTAATCAGGAGGCTCATACAATGGGCTGATGGCTCAGACTGATGGCTGAGTGGAGATAAAGGGATGAATATGAGATATGTGGAAGTAGAAATGATAAGATAATGTGGAAAATAAATGGGTATATAGGTTGAGGGAGAGTGAGGAGTTGAGGGTGACATCGAGGTTGTGAACTTGGGTGACTAGAAGGATGTCCATACCCAGAAATAGGGAAGTATGGAAGAGAGATATGTTATATTATAAAATATAATGATTGCTCTTCTGACTATGGTATGTTTTAGATATCTATAGGACATCCATTCAAAATATCCTAATGGCAGTTGGTGATAGCCAACTAGAGCTCAAGATTGAAACAAGGGCTGGATATATAGACCTGGGAGTCTAGAGATGATAACTTAAATCTGATATCCACAATGAGATCACTGAGAGAGTGTTTAGAGAGAAGAAAGCCCAGGGCAGAGCCTTGTGCTATGCCCACAGTTAGGGACCATGATATTGATGATGAACCAGCAAAGAGCTGAAGAGGAGCCATTGGATAGGTAGGAGAAGAAATGAGAAAGAGCAGTTTCTGGACAATCCAGAAAAGCAGAAGACAAGTATACCCAGTAGGATACAATCCTCTTGGATTGAATTGGAGGACTGCCTAAAATATTTCTCCTACTTAGACATGTGTGGAATTCTGCTACTAGTGACTCAGTCTTCATGAGTT
Organism: Vombatus ursinus; assembly: GCF_900497805.2. Lineage (NCBI taxonomy): Eukaryota > Metazoa > Chordata > Mammalia > Diprotodontia > Vombatidae > Vombatus > Vombatus ursinus. Next base: position 62,585,249 of record NW_020954569.1, on the reverse strand, counting down.
AGGCTCCTTTCCCTCTAGGAGCTTACTGCAAATCTCACCTGATAGGCAGAGACCTACTTTCAAGAATGGTCCTATTTCTGCGTGCCTAAAATATTAGAAAACATTCTTCTCAAGCCTCATCTTCTTGACAGCAATTAAGACTGTTGATCATCTTCTCTCCTAAATATTCTCTGCTCTTTAGGTTGTTCATTCGTTCCTTCCTTCCTTCTTTCATTCCTTCCTTCTGTCTTCCTTTCTCCTTTTCTTCTTTCCTCTTCACTAACTCAAATCTTATCTACTTTTCAAAGCTTATCTTCAGTTCTGCCTCCTTTGTGAAGCCTTCCCTGACCACTCACTATACACAGTTTTATCACCATTCTTTGAACTCCTAGTGCAATTCTGCAATTATTGCTTGGGTCACTGAACTGAGAGACAGTGTCTTCCCCACTAAAGTTACTTTTACATCTACTCTGTGTGTGTCATGTGTTCACCTACTTATATACATGTTGTCTTCCCCATTAGAATGCAAGCTCCTTGAGGGCAGGGGCCATTTTCATTTTTTACTTTTGTATCCCTAGAGCCTAGCATAGTACCTGGTAACCTAGTTACCATTTGAAAAAATGTTTGTTGATTGATTGAAAAGGGTACTTTACGTGGAGTCAGGAGACACAGTTTTCAAACCTAATATAGATTGTGCTATGAGATTATGGGAAAGTCACTTAACCTTTCTGACTTTTAGTTTTCTCCCTTGTAATAAACAGGGCTAGTAATATTTGTATTATCTACTGTACAGAATTGTTTTGAGTAAAGATCTTTGCAAAACCTTAAGGAATTTTATAAACATGAATTGGCATTATCTCCACCCCCCCATTGAGCACTTTACATGTATTACCTTCTATTGTTAGTACACTATTAATGCTAAATTTTCATGTTTGTCATCTCCTCTAGCAGGTGGTAAGCTTCTTGGCTATCATGGTTTGATCTCCTTTTTCTGTGCCCCCCTCAGTACCTCATACAGTGCCTTACAAACACAAACTAGTATTTGGCGAATGAAAAGGCAGATTGCTTTGCTCCTTAATGAGAGCCGTCCAGACTCACAGTACACAGCTAATAGAAGAGTGGGTATGGCTAGCATACTGCCCCTCTAAACAGGTGCTATGCTGTTTGGAAATTCATAAAATCCAACTCTGCTTCCTAGACTGTGTTACCTGATCTACTCCGTATTGCCCTTGTCTGGTCTTTGTCCTTTGGCCCTCTGTTCCATATTCCATTTCAAGATTCCTTCTTGTCCTCTTGGCTTGTTTACATTGGTAAACTTTTCAATCTGCATGGCACATGGCGCTCTGGTTACCCTTTCCATTTTTCAGAGGATGACTCTGAAGCTCATTTGTCCATGGCCACAAAGCCAACTGGAGAAGGAAATGTCAAACCACTCCAGCATCTTTGCCAAGAAAACCCCAAATGGGGTCATGAAGAGTTGGACATGACGGAAATGACTGAATAATAGCAACAACAACACAAAGCTAGTAATGTCTCAGAGGCAGGTTTGGAACCCTAGTCTTCCTAGCACTTCCTAGCACTTTATTATGCCAAATTGCCTTCTTTTAATTTTCAGTTTTATGGAGTACCAAGATTTACAATTTCATTCCTCACCATGTTGTAACTAATCAATCAGTCAATGAGCATTTATTGCGTATCTACTAGGTGTTATTTTGTGGATAAGACATAAAAGAAGTTGAAGGAGTATTGGCTGTCAAGGAGCTTAAGATCAAGTTGGAGGGAGGAGGAATGCACACGTGAAGCAAGTCATAGGATCACTGATTTAGAGGTAGTAGACAACTTCAGAGGTCAATTATACTAACCCTTTCATTCTACTGATGAGAAAACTGAGGCCCAGAGAAGTAAAGAGATTTGCTCAAAGTTCCACAGCTAGTAAGTGGGTTTTGAATACATGCCCTCTGACTCCAGAGCCAGTGATTTATTATTTCACTATACCATCTACTTTTTCTATAAAAACAAAGTTGTGGTGGGGTAGCTAAATTTCTAAGGTTCCCTTTGACTTTAAGTTCTATGTTTGTATGTTGATAGTACATTATTAATGGTAAAAGTATCCAGGTGGAAATATTATGAAAGTGACAAGAGTTTATAGAGGGAGAATGGTCAACATGAGGTTGCATGGTTATAGAAAACTTCATGGAAGAGGATGGACTTCAAATGGGCTTTGAAGGATATAGGGATTGGGTAAGTAGAAAGGGGTGGGGGAAGAAGATCCCTTACTCTTTTTTTTCTGCCCCAATATCCTAGCTAGATTTCAAGGAGGACCACTAACTTCTGTTTGCCCAGAAAATTGCTTTGACAGAAGAGTCCCTTGGCTTCCAAATGGCACCATTCACATTTCGTTATTTGGGATCTAAATGAATCTGATTCCTAATCACTCCCCTTCCCCTCACACAACAGATAAGCAGAATATCCTAAAAATCTCCAGGAGATACTCTCATGATCTCATTACAATTATAAATAAGAAGCTCTTCTGGATAACTAAACTCAGTCCCTTCTGTGGCAACATGCCTATAACTAGGTGATTCTATTTATATGCTACACTTTTCTACTGGTCATAAAATGCACAGAAAAGAAAAAAAAATAGAAAATGTATGGACTGTTGTTCTGTTTACAACTACATATATTTTTTATTTTATTTTTTGGCTAGGCAATGGGGTTAAGTGACTTGCCCAGGGTCACACAGCTAGTAAATGTTATGTGTCTGAAGTCACGTTTGAACTCATGTCCTCCTGAATCCAGGGCCGGTGCTCTATCTACTGCGACGCCTAGCTGCCTCATACAACTATATTTTTAAAGGCTATTCTTTTTTTTTTTGGGTTTTGTTTCTGCTTTGAAAGAAGTTTTCATATCACAAAAATCTTGAAGAAGCATGGCTCTTTGGTATAAAATGAAAACAGTTTTATTTACTAAAGGCTGATCCCATCTCTGAACAAGGCAAAATCTCTCATTCAAACAATTAGCTTTGGAAGTAGAAATAGAAACCAAAATATAACTAGTCAACCTTTTGATAATTCTTCCTTGCTGTCACTACTAACAATTTGGTTTTGCTAATGCATGTATATCACAATGACCTAAGGAAAATCTAAACACTGATGTTATCCATCCCATTTTATATTGAGTCTGAGAAGATCCCTTTTCCCCTGAAATGAAACTCCCAATATGAGAATCAGTTTCTATCAAGGCAGCTAGGTGGCATACTGGATAGAGTGTTGACCTAGGAGTCAAGAGTTCAATTCCTGCCAAAGACAATTCCTAGCTGTGAGACCCTGGGTATGTCATCTGATCTCTCTCTGCTTTGGTTGCTTCATTTGTAAAATGGGGACAATATCACTTACCTCTAAGGATTCTTGAAAAAATAAAGCTCTTTGCAAATGTTAAAGCACTTTATAAATGCTAGTTATTATTATTATTATCAAAAGCAAGGTAAGATATATAATACATGTATGCACACACATCCATGTACATATATGTACACAAATATATACACATGTATTTCTATATGTGCATATACATTTCTATACACTTATATATGTAGTTATGACTTAATATTTCATCCTTGACAAATATGAATTACCTTGTGACAATTTATCAATGGGAATCAATATTTTGTGAAATAGTATTTAACAAGAAGGTACTTCCTGCCCCCGCCACACTGCATGTGGGTACATGTGTGTAATTATGTAATCTTGGATGACAATAGAGGTAATTTACTGTAGCGTCTTCCCTGGATTGTGGTTAAATCATGTGACTCATTGAACCTAGCTGCCTGTTCAGCATAGTAGGAAGCATCCCTTCCAGAATCCCATAGAGTTAGAGTCCTGGATTCCACTCTGAGCTTGGACACTCACTAGGCAGACCATTTAAGCCTCTTTTAGTTTTAGTCTCCTCGCCTGTAAAGAGAGAGGGGGTTAGAGTGGATACACTAAAGTTTGCTGCAACTAAGAACTCCTTTGATTTTTCCCTATGAGTTCCCTCTGTTACAGATGTAGGGGTGTGTGAGAGCCAAGGACAATCTTTGAATGGGAGGTGAGTGAATTCAGACCAAAAAACCTGACCGGTACCAGGGTATCTGTACGTTACCCAGACACAAGGGCTTAACTCGATCTGTGTTCCCTTAGCTTTCCTTTAAAGCAGTTCCTGGCATTTTTTGCTCCTTTTGCCCACTGCTGTCTAAGTTTTAGTTACTCATCTAGAGTCACCATGGCTGTTGGGGGAGGAGGAGTTGATCAGGCCTCCTGGTCCCCACTTAGATGCACTTGTCACACCACAGGCTCATACATTTAGTTGACACTATCATCTGTGGAGATGGTCACTGCGCAGCACGTACTGCTTTGTTCCTTTTCTGAATGTCCTTAGCACTCATATTCTTCATCACACAACACAGTACTTGATTGTATTACCTTTGCTCATTCTCTGAGTATTTTGTATACAATATGTCTGTCTTGTCTCTTGAGCTGGAGTATAAAAGTTGTTGAGAGACGCAGCTGTTTCATACTTCTCTTATATTGTGTGCAGTTTACATGCCAAAGACTCCCTCCCTAAGGCCTCAGTAAATAAGCCCACTGAAGCGCTTGGCATATTAACCCCCTGGTATTTGTCTAGTTGTCCTAGGAAAGCTATCAATCAATCAAACAAGGATTACTATATGCCAGGCACTGGTAACACAATGACAGAAATGAAAAAGTCCCTGTCCTCAAGGAGTTTACATTCTATATTGGGAGACAACATGTGCACATATAATCATATGCAAAATAAACACAAGGCAGTGGGGGGGGGGACCAAGAAAGGCTTCATGTAGAAGGTAGTTACTTGAGCTTTAAATGTTGTATGCCAATGCAGTAAGGCACAAAGATGGTTTCTGGGCTATGATAATGCCAACAGTACCCATCTCTTTATCCAAACTTGCAGCAACAAGCACCACCCTCTGAGCTGACCCAGTGTGAGGAGTTAGTAGATTAAAAGGTAGTGAGTTACCCTTCTTGAATTCTTCAAGCAAAGACCAGATGAAAATCTATCAGGCAAGTTATAGGAGTCACTCTTGGACAGCTAAAGGTCTCTGATGTCCCTTACAACTCAGATATCCTCTAATTCTATTTGTATTTTCTGCCTGTGCCACCCCTAGGGATAATGAGTTCTACATATTGACTCCTCAGTGTGAAATAATAATACTAATAATGATGAGGATGCTAATTGCTCACATTTATGTAGCGATTTACACTTTACAAGCTCTGTAAGTAGGACAGTCTTTGATTTGTTCTAAATTTACCTCTCTTAAACGCTTAGGACTTTTCCTTCCCCCCAGTTCCAATATTCCGGGGTTTGGTAAACTAGGCTTTGCTCTTGCTTTCCACTCCCTTCATTATGTTATAATCTTTTATACGAAGCTCGCCCTCTTAGCCTATATCTCTCCAGGTTGAAGAGTTGTAACGTTTTTAGTCAATTTGGGTGACTTAGCTCTTCTTTGAAATCCTTGTCCATTTAAGTTCCCCTCCAGTGTTTCACCATGGCTTGGAGGAGACCCTGGGTGTTTGAAAGCCGTGTGAGTGGAACATGAGCCCTAGAAGGACCTATTAAGTTTGAAGGCTTTGAGGGTATAGGCCTAGGGATGGACTGCACGTCTATCATGTGAGGATAAACTCATAAAAGTGCATTATCAGACGGTTTGACAGACATGTTATGGAAGTAGATCTGATAAGACTTAAAAACTGATTAGATGGAGGAAAGGAGCAGGTAAAGGACAGGGAAGATTATAGGTGTACTTTGAGGTTGCAAACCTGGGAGCCTAGAAGGATGCTGGTATCCTCAACAGAAAAAAAGGAAGTTTAGAATAGGCTGAGTTTATGGGGGGAGAGCTTCACTTTGGACACATTGAGTATTACAGATCCAGAGGACCAGAGATCCTGGTGGAAATTTCAATAGGTTGTTGGTTCAGATCAGAGACTGAGATAGGGCATATATCTATATCTAATATGTAAAAATACATATATATTATGTATTCAGAGAGAGAGACTGAAACTGGATATATATACATGTATAAACATACATATATACATACACTCACATACTTACATATATATTTTAATATATACACGGATGACTCCAGGAAATAGATAGATAGATATCTATTTCTGGATATCTATCTATTTTAGGGAGTCATCTGTAGAGAGATGATAATTGAACTCATAGGAACTGATGAGATTATCAAAAGAGCATAGAGAGAGAAAAAAAAAGAGACTGGGGCAGAGCCTTGGAGGTTAATCACAGCTAGGTAGCAGGAATTGGATAATAAACCAGCAAAGAAAGAAAGAAAAATAATGGAGGGGTGGAGTTTGTAAAGAAGGCTGAAAGGGATGACGGTGAAGGTACAACTTGCATTCTGGTCCTGGCAAGAAGGCCTCTTTGTCAAAATATAGAGCTTATGATGGATGGCTTTTATATTATTTAGGTTGATAAGAGCTAAAGTCCTTGACTTAGAGGGGAGAGGTGAAGGAGCCCTTTGAGAAAAAAGGGAAGAAGCAATGTGAAAGGTTTGAAGAGAGAAGAGAGGGTTCAGAATAGCCACTACAGCATGAATGATAGATAAAAGGATCTTCATGCAACAGTGATGGCCCAGTTGAAAGTAGAAAATATAAATGGGTAATGGACCCAGTCTTCTAATCATCCAGGTTCACACCTTTGGAGTCATCCTCAACTCTTATGGACAGAGCATGATATAGAAGAAAGCATATTAACCCTGGAGTCAGAGGGCCCCGGTTCAAATCTCCCTTCTGTCATTTACTCCTTCTTTGACTGTAGCCAAATCATTTAACCTCTTCAAGCCTTAGTTTTCTGATTTGTAAAAGGAGATGGTTGGATTAGACACCTTCTGAGTTCCCTACAAGCTCTGGCCATCTCCAGTCATCTTGACTTTGTCTCGCCACTGGACTCCGATGACTCTGGAGGAGAGAGTGAGGCTGATGACTTTGCATAGTTCTGCTTCACTCAAATCTACTTTACTCACAAGTCAAGATATCATGCTGTGATGTCATTGATCCTCTGTGAGAATGGTGAACAACAACAACCACCACGGCAACATTGGGGTCCTATGATCTCCCTTCTTCCTCATGCTCCATTTTCAATCAGTTGCTAAGTTTTCCAATTTTACTTCCACAACATTTCTCACATCTGACCCTTCCGCTTCACTCCTATGGCCACCATGCTAATTCAGGCCTTCATCACCCCTCCTCTGGACCTATTGCAATAGTCTCTAAACTGCTGGTTTCCCCACCATAATCTATCATCTCCATAGCTGCTAAAATGATCTTCTTAAGACCAATCATGTCACTCTCTCAATCGTGAAAGTTAAGTAGCTCCCAATTATCTATAGGATCAACAAGACTCCTTTTTGTGACATTTAAGGACTTTCATACTCTAGCTCCAATCTGCTTTCCAGGTTTATTGCTCATTTGTCCCTTTCACATATTTTATATTCCAGGCAAACTGGGACCCTTGATGTTCCTGGAACTTAGCATTCATAGACTCATAAATCAGAGGATCCTCAGTCCAGATCTCAGAGAGATTTTAGAGACCATTTAGTCCAACACCCACATTTGACAGATAAGAAAACTGAGGCCCAGAAAGGTTAAAGGATTTGTCCAAAGTCAAACAAGCACTGAATAGTAGAAATAGGATTTGCACTCAGGTCCTACACTGTTTTTTCATCTGCATTATTCTTTCCGTCTCTCATCTCCATGCCTTAACACAGGTTGTCCCTCATTTTTAGAATGTACTCTTTCTCTTCACATCTGTCTCATGGAATCTTTCCTCCATGGCCAAGTTCCCCTGGTACCCGCTATGGCAAGGCTTCATTGTTAGTTCTTGCTTCCTTCTAAGTATGCTCTCTCAGGCCTTGTAGAGTGGAAACTCCCTGAGGCAGGAGCTATTTTTTTTTTAAATTTTGCCTTTGTATTATCAGTCTAGCAAAGCACCTTGAACATGGTAGGTGCTTTAATGTTTGTTGGACTGGAGTCATTCTAATATGTGACTTGACATCATAAAAGAAATACTTGCAGAATTTTGGAGAATTAAAAAAAATGTGCTTTTAAAAAAGGTAGCTAGGTGGTACAGTAGATAGAGTTCTGGGCCCAGAACTCAGGAAGACGCATCTTCCTGAGTTCAAATCCAGCCTCAGATACTTACTAGTTGTGTGACTCTGGGCAAGTCATTTAATCCTGCCTCAGTTTTTTCATCTGTAGAATGATTTGGAGAAGGAAATGCCAGACCACTCCAGTATCTTTGCCAAGAAAACCCCAAATGGGGTCCCGAAGAGTTGTATACAACTGAAAAATGACTGAGCAACAACAGCAAATTTTGATAAGTCTCCCTTGTTGAACTCTATATGACTGCCTACCTTGCTGACCCTTCTGTGCTTGGAACAATAGACACAAGGTCACGTGACCAATTTAGTAGCACAGCTATGACTAGAACCCAGGTCTCTGGTCAAAGGATCATAGGACTTAGATGTGTAAGGGAACTTAAAAGTCATTTAGCCTAATACTGTTATTTTACAAAAGAGGAAACTAAAGTTTAGGAGGGGAAGAGATGTGCCCAAGGTCACGCAGATTAGCATCTGGAAGAAGGCATAGATCTATGTTGCTCTGTCTTTTCTTGTCTTGTTTTAGAGAACTGAGTGTAGAATATTTCTGTAGGGAGGAAGTGGGGGGGGAGTAGGTTAGGCAACAGAGAGAGGATTTGAACCCAGATTCTCTGACTAGAAATTTAGTGCCCTTTCTACCACAAAACACTGCTTCTCAAGTCAAGTGACTACTTCACTATAGTATCCTGAGAAGTTAAATAACCATTTCACAACAACACACACATGCCCACATACATACTCTCTCCTGGAAACCTTTAGGGTCTTCCATCATTAATATCCCAACTCATAAAGCCTGGAAAAGAGGGCTGCTTTCTCAGAAATAAAGTAAAAAGGAAAACATATTAGATTCTATGTTTATGATTTTCTGATTAAGTGATAAGCTGACTTCCTCCCTCCCAGATTTCTATGGCCTTTTAGAAGAAACGAGTGTATCATGTTAGCAGCAAGATGTTTGAAAGCCAGTGGGGGACAACAAAAGCATTCTCCCCCAAGCAGAGCCAGATCTAGATTGGCCTCACCATTCTCAAGGCTAATCTTCTGGGGTTCTTTAAGATGCATCAAGGTCACCAAAGGGGCAGTGGAATTTTCCTTCTGGGTTTGCTTTCTCAGCCCTCTTCCCTTAGCAGCAAGAAGAGGCAGCTGGTGACTGGGATGGGGGGAGCAAGTGTTCCTAACAGATGCCTGGGACTCTCAGAGCTCTTGTGAGATGTTGAGGGGAAAAAGGAAGTCATGTTGAGGATAGGGTTCATTTTTAGCTCTTCTCTGCATAGGCAAATGTGTTATTTCAATTATGATATCCACTGCTGGATATTAAACTGAGCTACTCAGATAATGAGTGGCACCAGAGGATCGGCTTGCTCTTTTGTCTGTTTTACATGTCAGGTGGGGCCTTTAGGAAGGCAGAGCTCACCGTGAGCATCCCTGGGCCTAACTCTAGCCAACTCCCCCCACCTCCTCCTTACAGAAATGTCCTACACACAGTTCTATAAAATGAGATAAGGAAAGACAGAAACAGAAATCTATATCTTCTTCCAGACACTGCTAGAATAAATCACCAGTGATCTCTTCATGTCATGCAATTCCTGGTTATTTTTATATGACTCTTGGTTTTCATTGCCACCTAAAAATATTTCATTAAAAATATTTTTGAAGATTCTTCCCTCTTTCCCCAAAACACATTCTTCCATTGCAGCTTACTCAAACATCTCTAAAAACAAAACAAAACCAAACAACAACAAAAGCCTGATGTTTTTAGAAAAAGCCTTGATTTTGTGCTCTGTACTTACCTTTTAAATTTTAATTCCCCTTATTAATTTTTAATTCTCTTCCACCCCCATAAAGTCTTTAAAAAAAAAAAAAACAAAACTTGTTACTGACATCAGCAGGCAAAAGGCCAAAGCACTGAAGGTCCATGTGGATGATGAGACAGAGGTGAAAGTTTAGCAAATTGTCTGCATGTGGCCTTAAATGTCAGATGGAAAGACTGAAATGTTTAATGTAGGTGAGCTAAGGGAAGAATTTGACTGAGCATAGGTCATGAAATGGATATGAATGGGGAGGGTTACTATCCAGGGGTGTGCTGGAGCTAGCTCAAACTGGCTGGGGAAAGCCGATTGTTAAATTTTTCAGCATGCACTTTTATAGTTGGAAATAGCTAAACACTACAAATCATGGCTGTATTTATTGTTTTGTAAATTTTCTAGACCTAAGAAAATGGTGAAAAAAATGTAAATGATGAAGATTAAACTTAAAAATGTATCATGGATGTATTTTTCCCTTTAGAGAGCTCTAGTTGTTAAACATTCACCAGCACATCGCTATTACTATCCTGCTTCTTTTCAGAGAGGACAGAAACCACCTTGCAATGTTTCATGTGAAACATAAGAGGAGTAGCTAGAAGGTGCAGTGGATAGAGTACTGGCTCTGGAATCAGGAGGAGCTGAGTTCAAATTCAGCCTCAGATACTTACTAGCTGTGTGACCCTGGGCAAGTCATTTAACTCTCCCCCAAAAGAAACATAGAGTTGTGCTTTCAGCACAGCCCCCCAATCTCCAAGAAAAATTCCTTCTCCAGCTGGTTCATGGAATCTCAGAGACCTCTTGTCTATATACACAGGAGAAGAAGATTCCCCTTCTACAACATACCTGACAAATGGTTATCTAACTTTGATTTAAGACCTCCAATGAGAGGGAGCTCACTCCAACTCCATGCAGATCATTCCACTTTGGGGTACCTCTGATTGTTGGGAAATTTTTCTTTATATCAAGCCTAGATTTATCTCTTTAAACTTCTGCCTTTTACTCCCAGTTCTAACCTCTGGGACCGAAACTGACTGCAACCCTTCAGATATGTGAAGACAGTTATAATCCCCTAAATCGTTTCTCCTGCCCATAAACACAGCCCTTCTTGGGACCTGCCTATTTTTATGGCAGGCACCACCACCTTTCTTCTGACTCAGATTCAAAATCTAGAAGTCACCCTCAACTCTTAATTTTTCTCAGGTCTTCATTTTTTTTGCCATCCCCCATATCCAATTGATTGTTGAGTCTTGTCTGTTGTACATCCACATCCTCTCTCACATACGTCTCCTCCCCTCTCTTTGAACCACAATGACTTTAATGCAGACCCTCATCATGTCTTTCCTGGACACCTACCACAGTATCCAAATTAGCCTCCCTGCATCTAATCACCCTCTCCAATGAATCTTCCATTTAGTAGCTACTGTTATTCTTAAAGAATAGGTCTGGCCATGGTATTCCCTTGCTCAAGAAGCTTTAGTGTCTTCCCATTACTTCTAGGATAAAATACAAGCTCTGTTTGGCATTAAAACCCCTTCAATAATTAACTTCAAACTTTCCTTCCATTCTGATTACTTCCTACTCCTACTCATGCCTTCTAGGCCGACCAGACTCTTCTTGTTATTCTCTGAACTAAGGATTCTATGTCTAGGTTCCAAGCCTCAGCACAAGCTGTCCCTCATGTCTAGAATGACCTCCCATCTGATCTCTGTCTCTTGGGATTCCCAATTCCCACTATGGGTCAGCTCAGGTGCCACCTTCCACAAGGGACCTTTCCTGATTCTTTTAGGTACTAGTGCATGTTCAACTTGGCCTCATAAATTAATTTGTATCTATTCATCTTTGTGCATGTTTCTCACCAGAAGAATAAAAGTTCCTGGAGGGCAGCTGCTATTTTGTTTTAGCCTTGCAAGCCCCAGCATTTAACATGATACCTGGCACATAGTAGGTGTTTCATAAACACATGTTGAATTGAATATTTCTCCTATGTTTCTTTTCCAAGGTAAACAGCCCAAGCTCCTTTAGGTGACCCTCAAATGAAGTAGTCTTGAAACCCTTCACCATTGGGTTAAAGCTCAAATAGAACCAGGGTCATTAAACCACGCATAAAGATCCCTACACAGGCTGTATGTTGACTTAAAAAAAAACATGTATTACTATTATTTATATTCTATTGTTTTTTTTTTTGTTTTTTTGTTGAATATTTCCCAATTACATTTTAATTTGGTTTGGGCTGCACTTGGAAGTGTTGCTGTGACAGTGTGATAGGCCAGAGTGAAGGCCTCTGACCTTCACCATCCTGATTGCCCTCCTCTGGACACTATCCAGTACATCTATGTCTTTCCTAAAATATGATATCCAGAGCAGAACATCTTGGTCTGACTAGGTCAGAGTGCAGTGGCAATGACGCTTCCTCATTCCTGGAGGCTCTCCTCATTCCTGTGCCTCTCTCTCTTAATGCAGTTTAAGACTGCATTAGCTCTCAGTTATCATCTTACAATGTTGACTCATTTGGAGGTGGTGATACAATGCAACACCCAGATTTTCTTCTGATGAATTTTTATCTGGGCATACTTCGCTGATCTTGTACTTGTGAGACAGATTTTTTGAACCCAAGTGTAAGAATTTTTACATTTATTTCATTAAAATTAATCAGATTCAGGCCAATTTCTTAGCTTTTTAAGGACTTTTAAAAAATCCTGAATCTATCATCTAATGTGTTAGCTAAGCCATTTCAACTTTGTGCCATTTTCCCATTTGATACCATCTATGACTTTGAGTCATTGATAAAACTGTAAAATAGCACATGAACAGGTACAATTCTCTAGTCTAGGATACTCCATTAGAGACCTCTTTTCGAGATGACAATGGACCATTTTTTTGTTGTTGTTCAGGCATTTTTTAGTCATGTCTGACTCTTTGTGACATCATTTTGGAGTTTTCTTGGCAAAGATACTGGATTGGCTTGCCATTTTCTTCTTTAACTCATTTGACAGGTGAGGAAACGGAGGAAAACAAGATTAAGTGACTTGCTCAGGGTCACACAGCTGGTCAGTGTCTAAGGCCATCTTTGAACTAACAAAGAGTAGTCTTCATTAATGATTACTTTTTGGATCTAGCTATTCAACTAATTCTAAATTCACCTAATTGTAAACTATTACTTAACTCACATCTCTCCAACTTGTTTACAAAAAATAGCTTGAGACATTTTTTTAAATGCTTTCTCTAATGACCTTGTCAAAAAAGATGATGATAGTTAACATTTATATAGCACTCATTACGTTCCAGGCACTGTGCTAAGCACTTTACAATTATTATCTAATTTGATTCTGACAACAACCCTGGGAGGTAAGTGCTATTACTATCTCCATTTTATAGATGAGGAAACAGGTAAAGGTTAAGTGATTTGCCCAAGTTGATGTGTCTGAGGTCAGATTTGAACTCAGTTCTTTTTAACTCCAGGTTAGTGCTCTATCTACTGTACCACCTAGTTGAAGTGAGTCTGGAATTACTTATTCTTGATGAAGCTACATTGACTCTTTGTGGCTATTACTTCCATTTCTGAATGTTTTCTAACTATACTTTAATAGTATATTCTAGAATTTTTCTGGCAGAGCCAAGTTCACTAGAATATGGTTCATATACTCTATTCCTTTTTGGTTTTTTGTTTTTTGAATTGGGACATTTGCTCTTCTAGAGTCTTACAGCACCTGTCCTAGTCTCTGAGATATTTCAAATACCACTGAACGGCTCAGCAATCATATCCTCCAGTTCTTTCAGTACTCTGGGATGTGGTTCATCAGGAGCTTGATGATTTGAATTCACTAAGGACAGCTCATACTGTCTTCTGATTTATTTTGGGCTTCAGCTTTCTATGAGCCATTTTGTTCTGTCCTTCCTATTCCAAAGGTTATTATCCTTGGCAGAGAAAAACAGAAGCAAAATAGATGAATGTGTGTGTGTGTGTGTGTGTGTGTTTCTCATCTTTTACTTTGTCTTATCTTTCTGAAACAGGGGTTCTCTCCTCTCTTTGATTCTCTTCTTCTCCCCAATATAACTGGGAAAACTACTTTTATTATCTTTAGTTTTCTGAGCCAATCTCAGCTCATTGCGAGTAGAACACTCCTCACAGTATTCTTAAAAGCCACGCCACACCTTTTTGCTTTCACCCTCCATTACTTGCTCTTGTTTTCATCTTCTATGAAGGTCTTAAAAAAACAAAAACATTGCACAAAACTCAACTGGTCAGTCAGTTCTCTGTGGATATGCACAGGGCTCTTAAGACAACTCCTTATTAGCATATTTTCTCTTTGTGTCACTAGAATTTCAGTCTTGAGAGTTTTCCCACTCATCTTGAGCTAGCTTCTCCTATAGAGCTGTAGTCCATTGGATCCTATTTATCCTTTCCCAGAATTCTTTGAAATCAGCTCTCTCCAAAAAAAGGGTGCATGACAGACAAGGCTGGTTTTCCCTTCCTCTACCCCAAATTCGAAGATGGATTGATTGTTTCTCCTCAGGCTTTCCCATCATAGCTCTTGGGAATGCAGTTCCTCCTTGCTGCTGATAACCAGGAGTTCTGTTAATTGCTTCCTCCACCATTATAAGAAAACAAAATTCTCCAAAGGAATTCAATAAATTGTTATGTCTTCCATTTTGGCAGAGAGAGTTCCATCAGAAGTCTGGATAATTGAAGTCACCCATGAAGACTATATCTCATGTACGTGCTAGACTTTTGATCTGTCTCCTGAACTCTTGTATCTATTTCCTCTTTCTGATCAAGTGGTCTGTATTATATTATATTATATCATATCATATTATTTCTGTTTGTGCCTTTATTTTTACCCCAATTTGCTTTATCATGCTTTTTCTGATTCCTGAATTTCTTCATATGTGGGTGTCTTCTCAATATTAAAGGCTCTCTGGTTCTAATTCCCTCCCTGATCTGTGATTTTCCTGCCTCTACCCTACCTACACTTACACCTTTTTGCCTCACCTGGTCCTTTTGAATATGGTCTAGTCTTCAAGAAAGCCATATTCCAGTCATGGGTCTCATGCCACAAGTCTCAGTGATACCTATGAGGTCAAATTTGCCTCCTTGCAGGTTATTTAGTTCAAAATCCGTATTATCCATACTTTGTGCATTCATGTAATACACCTGAGGATATGTATTTTATCACTGGTACTTTCCTTGGAGTTTTTCCTTCTGTAAATTTCTGGTAATCTCTATTACTATTCTTTCCTCATTATAGTTACCCTCTATGTTATTTAGCTTGGTAAATACATAGTTTTTCCTCTCCCCTTTCTTTTCAGCTTAATGATTTTTTTTATTGGATTTGGAAGAACAAAGAAATTATAATTTTTTCACCCCTTGTTATGTGCACTCCAGTCCTTGCCAAGAGCCCATCATTTTTATATAATAAGCCATGATCCAGAAATCCAAATCCATTTTCAGATACCACCATATTAACCAGCTGTTCATTCCCCACTTCTGGCTTTCTCTCCTGAATCCTCTGCCTTTGGCTGGAGCAATGATTAAAACCACTAAGGTCCCCCCTCTTCTGTGAACACTTTCTTGATTTCCCCATTTATCAGTACTCCTGGCTTCTTTATAGTTACTGGTCTGTGTACATGCTATATTTCTCAATAGAAAGTAAGCACCTTACTTTGTAGCCACTGGTGCTTTTCTTAGCACTTTGCTGGTAGTAGGTGTTGAACAAATGTTTGATCCAGTGAAGGACTTTGCAGATCTTTAAAGTGATGTCTAAATGGTAGCTAGGTGGCTGAGTTGATAGAATGCTGGGCCTGGAGTCAGGAAGATCTGAGTTCAAATCTGGCCTCAGACACTTATTTGATGTGTGGGCAAGTCCCTTAACCTCTATTTGCCTTAATCCACTAGAGAAGGAAATGGCAAACTATTGCAATGATATTTGCCAAGAAAACCTCATGGAGAGCACTGGTGTGAGATAGTCCACAGAGTCACAAAGAATTGGACATAATGGAATAACAACAATAAATGGTAGCTATGATTGTCTGCGTTAGATGTAGTCCAAGATACACTAGTATAGCATTGATGAAGAATTGGCAATACCCGTAGAACATGGGAAGCTCTTGCTTTACTTGGTTTAGTGGAGAGAGTGCCCTAGATTATGAGTTGCCAGATAAGGATTTGAGTCTTAGCTCTGCCACTAACTTTCTGCATGACCTTGGACAGCTCACATATAAGCCCAGTAACACAAAACTGATTGGTATTATGGGATGGTGGGGGGTGGGGGGAAAGTGTGACGCCAGCATAAAAGATGAAGCCTACTAGCGTGGCACTGGTTCAAGTTCAATAGCCCCCACCACTCCAAATTAGTACTAGTATGGGGAGGGGGATGGAGGGAGGGAATTGCCATTTATATATAGTGCTTAGTATGTGCCAGGCATTGTGCTAAGAACTTTACAAATATTATTTCATTTGATCCTCACAACAACCCTGGAAGGTTTTTATGGATGAGGAAACTGAGGCAAACAAAAGGTAAGTGAGTTGTTCAGGGTCACACAGCAAGTAAGTATCTGTGGCTGGAGCCCCACGCACTGTGCCACCTAGCACCAGAATGGGACTCTAATTCTTGTTACATGCCGCTCACCTGTTCCTTGATTCTTAATCAGAAATGGCCTCAAAATGATGTGTTTCTGCCCTTCCCTCATCCCTGGGTCCCTAGATAAATATTCCTAATCCCTAACCAAAGTAACTTAAAAGGACATGCTATATCACTTCTGTGGGCTCTGGGTTTTATCACTAATATTTTTCCCATCTATCTAATAAGAATAACATGACCTGTCTCTTCTTACCTCACAAGGCTGCTCTGAGGATCATATGAGCTAATGGATGCAAGATGACTTTGGAAAATATAAGTCAACCAGAAAAGTGTAAAGGACCATTATTATTACTAATGAAAACATGGAGAATGAGCTTTCAAGGGCTTAAAGAAAACCACTCAGCATAATGTCAGAATTTCCACCAAAAATCGTTCTAAGAAATCATTAAACTGCTAACAATTTGGTTTGTCCACCCCCTCTCATTCAAACATGGCATCTCCAGGGCCTGATGTCAGTATTTTCGAGGCTTCTCTCTGCCTCTCAGCTCTCTAGGATTAGAGAACCCTTCAGTTTGCTGTGGCCTCTGTACTCAGGATAATTAACCACATGCTCTCCCGTGACTGGATTTTGGTTTTCTTGCAAAACAAAGTCTCAGAGATAGAACTAAAGTCTCTAGATTCCTGGAGCCAATGGAGAGAAAAGAGGGAGAACATGACCTTGTTCACCAAACCCCAGAGAATGGAATGAAGGACCCTTTTGAATAATGGAAAAGGAAAACCAGTCAAAGGTAGTTCTACTTTCATCAATGAGGAGTCAATTAATGGAACGTTCAACTTCCAAGAAGTGGTACGAATGTAAAATAAAAATGGGTTCAAGAAGGGTTTAAATAAATCTATGAACTATAGTGAAATATGGAATGTATATTCTTTGAAGGCAGAGACTTTTTTATTTTTTGGCCTTTGTATCCTCAGTGCCTCACAAAATGCTTTGCACATGGTAGATGTTTAATAAAAATTTATAGAATTTAATTGAATATATGAGAGGAAGTGTGAGGAACAATATTTATTATTAAACTTATGAGGAATACAACCACACTCTAACATATCATACCACACAATGTTCCTATCAGAAGCAGAGTTCTGGGCTGCAGAGGCAGAAGAGAAAATCTGGTGTGGATTTGTTGGCACTTACTTATATTGAGGCAGGTAGGTGGTAGAGTGGATAGAGACCAGGCCTGCTGTCAGGAAGATCTGAGTTCAAATCTGGCCTCAAAGACACTTACTAGTTATGTGACCCTAGGCAAGTCATCTACCCTCTATTTGCCTCAGTTCCTCATTTGTAAAATGGGGACACATTGGAGAAGGAAATGGCATTCAGTATCCTTGCTAAGAAAACCTCAAATGGGGTCATGAAGAGTTGGACACGACTGAATGACTGAACAACTTATATGGCAAGCCACTTCCCTTGAATATGTCAATTCTCAGGCCCGTGCTACCTCATGCAAACATAAGCTCTTTGAAGAAAAGGACTATGTTTTTGCCCTTCTTTTTAACCTCAGCACAAAGCACATAGAAGGTGCTTAATTAAATACTTGTGGATTGTTTGATTGGCCCCTCTTGTGATGTGTTATTCCCATTTCTCCACTTATCCAAATATGACCCAGGTCAAGTTGCACTTCCTCCAAGAAGCCTTCTAGGACTATTCTAGCTCATGTTGATCTCTCTGAAATAGTGAACCTGAAGAAGTCTGAAGGGTACCACAAAACTCCTAATTTCACATTGACTTCCATTATCCTTCAATCTTCTCATTTGCTAATCTTGTCATCTCCCCGAGATGGTAAGCTTCTTGCAGACACAGACCAGATGATCCTTTATTTTTCTTATGCTCACACAGCACGTGGCCCAGGGCTAGGTACATAGTGTTCTCACAGCACACAGTGGGTGTTTTATGTGTGACATAGAACACGTCTCTTAACCTTTATGAGTCTTAGTTGCCTCATCTGTTAAAAGGAGGGTGTTGGATTTAATGATCTCTAAGGCCTCTTCCAGCTTCAAATCTATGACCCTATGATCCTTCGCCAATCAAAAACTCTTTGACTGCCTGATTAATAAATGGGTTATTCTCATTAGAAAGGAACATTTTTCATCTCTACTTGCTCCCCTGGCACCATGAGGAACCCTGGACTTGGAGGTAGAAGTTCAAGTCTTGAGTTTTTGTGTCCTCTTTGGCAAAGGTAGGCCAGTAATACCTGCCCTGCCTCTCTCACAGGGTTGTCTATAAAGTGTGTAAAGTGCTATGTAACTACTGTTATTATTAATTTTGTTCCATGCTGTTATATCCCACATAGAGGGAACTAGGGGACTGGACCCCAAATGGCCAGTTGGGGCCCTCAGCTGGTAGGAGGTAATGAAAGGCCTGGGAGCACACTGTATGGCAGTTGGGGACCGCATGACTCTTATTCTAAAACCAGCAGGACTCTTGTCATGCCCAGAAGGGCCTGAATCCTCCCAACAGCTTGAACCAACCATCACCTTCGTGGCCAAGCTGAGCCTGCCAGCCCCCCTGTGTTTCCTTTTAATAAAATTTAATGTTTTCATTTTCAAAGACCTAGAAAATCCAAACACTTTTTAAAAGCCCCAAGGAACTGTAAAAATTAATAGCACAGGGATAATTTCTTTTTCAGTGGCTACTCAATTAAATCTGCCACAGTCAGACAGCGTGATTTAAATGCAGCACTTGCTACAACGGGACTGAGGTGAAGCAGGCCAATGTAATGAAATGATAATATTTACCAATTACCCTCTCAGATATTTCCCACCCTACCCCTTTCCCTGGGAGGGAGAATTTTCTCCCTTCCCTAGCCTCATGGGGAGAGAGCTCTTGCATCCCTAAGTGTTTTCTCCTTGACTGGTCACATCATAGCAACAAGTGACCGTGTTTCTTCTTCAAGGGGGTTAATGGAAAAATACCACCTTGGATGGCCTCCCAGGGCAAGGGGCTGCATGCAAATCATCATGAATGCAAGGCCTGAGGAGAGTTCAATCTCATAAGAGGATGGATGATTCCCAGGCCATCTCCTTTCTGCTTGTCCTTAATACGGTCCCTCTCTGCTTAAGTTTGCTTGACTTTCCCCATTTCTTTCTGTGACTCCATGCCCACTATTCCTCCTGAGTACATGCCTCTATCTTCTAATCAATCACAGAAGGCCAGAGCTAGAGGAGACTCTAGAGATCATATATTCAAGCCCCCTCATTTTAGGGAGGAGGCAACTGACACCCAGAATTGGAAAATCAATCCACAAGCATTTATTAAGCTCCTACTATGTGCCAGGCACTGTGTTAGATGCTGGAGATACAAGTACAAAGACTAAAGCAATTTCTACCCTCAAGGAACTTATATTTTAATAGTCTCAGATAAATGGCAGAATCAGGACTTGAACCTAGATCTTCTGACTTTGTTGGGTTCTCTTTCTATGATACCATGATGCCTCCTTATTGAATCCAGTCAATTGACAAATATTTATTGAGCACCTGCTATGTATCCCAACACTATACAATCCCAAACTTACCCTTACTTCAGGCCTTAGCTTCAGACTAACCTCTTCTATGAGGGGGCAAAACCTACCCCGCCTTGATCCTTCTATTATCTTGAAACCACCCAACTTGTCCATATAAGTGGAATTTGGATACTTTGTTGAAGGAGGAAGAATTTGCTCTGTGGATGGTTAAGATTATAGAAAAAGGGAGGAGGAAGGAATCCTTAGCTTTAGTTTTCCTCTCCCCTTCTCCCCATTTACCCAATCTTTCATTGCAATTCTGCTGTGACAAGCTTTGGGGCTCCTAGATTTGGACACTAACTTGAACTAAGCTTTCTTCTAAAGGAGACTTCTGTTCATAGTTATAGATCAATAGACTTGGGAGAGATCATTGAGATCTTCTGGTCTTCTAACCTAGACTATAAACTCCATGAAGGTAGGTCCCATTTTATTTAAACTTTACAATGCCTTTGACAATTAGCATATTGGGCATTTAGTAAATGATTGTTGATCAAATTTGTTGAATTGCAGTCCAAATCCTTATTTTACCAATGAAGAAACTAAGGCCCAGAGTCTGCAACTGCTTATATGTTCTCCCATCCTACCACTTTGTTTCTCCTCTAATTCTCCTCCTTGCCTCACAACTCTTCCTTTCCCTTCCATTTTCTTCTATCTCTTCTCCTTTCTTCTCCTCTCCTTTCCTCCCCTTACCTTCCATTCCATCACCTTCCCTTCCCTTCTTGAAACTTTCACCTTATGTTTTTACATCAAAGTACTTTCTTAATAGTTCCCTTTCTCCTTCAAACCAAGTGAGTCATCTCTTGTAACAAAGATTATAAAGTAAATAGGAAAAAAAACCAGTTCAGCAAAGCCAACCAAGTCTGTCAGTATATGCAAAGTTCCACATCCTAGCAGTGAAGAGAGGACCATGTAATTTACCAGTGGTTGACAACCTACCTTTCTAACTTTGTAAAGAGAGCCTGGTGGCATAATGGGACAGGGACAGTCAACAGTATCCTTAATTTAAGTTTAATGGTCTATTTAGTCATCATCCCCCAGATACATCTTGTTTATTTCTATCCCTGTTATCTCTGCTTTGTTTTATTTCCCTGCTTCCTCTTCATCCATCCAAATCTTAGCCATCCTTCAATTCCCTCTTCCTCCACAAAGCTTTCCTTGAATGCTTGGGGACATGAAGGTCTCCCTTTTCTCTAAATACTGTAGCACTTACAGTTTGATCCACAAATTTGGGGAATTAATTGCCTTGCATTGCTATTTAAGTGGCTCATCCATTAGTCTTTTCTCTCCCACTTCTTGAAGGCATGGAGCCATTCCTCCTCAAACTTCACATTATTCTTTAGATTTCTATTGTGTACTTTTCTTATTCTGTCTTGAGTCATAAAGTTATTTTGTACCTATTATTTCATCACCCTACATTAGATGGCAAACTCCTTGAAACCTGTATTTCATCCTGGTATCCTTAGTGCCTAGCACAGTGCCTTGCTTATGATGGATGCTTAATGAATGTTTGCTGAAATTATTTGAATTGAATTATTAACAAAGAACCCTGACATTGCCTTGTATAGGACAACCCAATACCCCCACAAAGGATATAATAAACACTCAGTAGATATTTGTTGATTAAATGAAGAATAGAGAGTGGTACTGATGCTATCGTGATTACCACACCCCATGCCCAGGAACAGGGATTCCTAATCTGGGGTTCATTATTTGTTTTTTAAAAATATTTTTAATATTTTAAAATATTTTAAAAATATACTGAACTATGGTTCAGTATAACTGGTTTCTTTTGGAAGTCTATGGATCTTATTTTCTGTATTTAAAAACATTTTTTTGGAAAAGGCTTCATCAGACTGCTGAAGGGGTCCATCTCTCTCTCTCTCTCTCTCTCTCTCTCTCTCTCTCTCTCTCCTTCACACACACACACACACACACACCTCACACATGGTTCAACCCTTGTCCTAGAACAGCTATGAGCAAGTGCTGTCTACCTCCAAGGACGTCAGTTCTTCTACTAATCAATAAGTGGTCATTGAGTCTTCCTTAGTAGACCTCCAGTGATTGAAAGGCTACTGACTCCCAAGGCAGCCCAAGTCATTCTGCTTTTGGATAGCTCTACCTAATTGTGGTGAAATTACAGTAGTCTCCTTTACTTCAAGCCAAATTCTGTCTTTCTGCAACTTCTACCCATTATTTCTAGCTCTGCCTTCTGGGGCCAAGAAAAGCAAGCCTAATCCCTCTTCAACATGGCAGCCTGTCAAATACTTGAAGACAGCTCTCTTATCCCTTCTGAGTCTTCTCTTCACCAGCTGGGTGCCTTTCCATCTTCAGGTATGGGTTGGACTAGATTGTCTTTTTGGTCCCTTCCAGCTACAGATCTTTGTGATTCTATTATTCAAGAGGCTTCCATTTTGATGGGTCTTTGGAACCAAAATATAAAGAGTAGCTAAAGACTGAATGGACTGGTCAAGGAACCTCTAACAAAGAATCTAGGATTCAGAAGATTGAGGATCACTGTTTGGTCCTGCAGCTGTGGATAAGTAGAGGGTAGCAGGCTCTGGGCTGTCAATCCAGACTTACATTAAGTTCACTCCAAAGTAGAAAAGGGAAGCAAATACATTTATCCAGATGTTAGTAATTTGGTCTTTATTGAATTTAGCCAAATGGTGCAGAGAGCACAATAACCACACATTTAGAAAATAAAATGATCATAAATGAATTTAGAGAAGACCCTGATATAAATCTAAGAGGTAAATGTTTGGAAGGGAATATATATATATAAATATTTCCTATATATATGTGTATATATATATATGTGTGTGTGTGTGTGTGTGTGTGTGTATACATACACATATATAGGAAATATACATACATACATACAAGGAATATATAGGCATGCATATACATACATACACATACACACTTGTATATATGCACATGTGCATGTATACATGTACATATGTGTACATGTGTGTATGTGTATGTATATATATATATGTGAGTATGCATGCATAGTGTAATCTTATCCCAGGACGGGAACCAATTCCTTATTGTCTATAGAACATAGTCAGAACTCTTTAGCCTGGCATTCAAAGCTTTCCACAATCTCAACCCAATCTGTCTTCTCAATCTTATCTCCCAGGCTTCCTTAATAAATCCTCTAATATAGCCAGTGTGGTCTACTAAGTACACTGTGAATTATTCTCAGTTAACCTTATTTATTCAATTCCTTCATCCTAGAGGGAATAACTCTTTCTTTTGTCTCAACAAATTATTTTCCATCCTCCAAACCTAGCTCAAGGGCAATCTCCTTCATGAAGCCCTGACTATTGCCCACCCACAATGTTCTGTCCTCTCTCAACTCCCGTGGTCCTCATTATTTTTACCACTCACCTCACAGAACTATTGTGAAGTAAGTATTTCATAAAAGTGCCAAAGAAAATGTGAGATATTATTGTCATCATCATACATATGGTTTATCAGATGTTCCCCTATATTTTTATTTGTATGTGTGTTTTATCTCCCTACTACATTGCACCCTCCTTGAGGATAGGTATTTTTTTTTTTTTAGTATTTCTTATAGTCCTCTACAGGGTTGGTAGATGGTAGATGTTTAACAACTACTGAGGAGTTAACTAAAAAGGGGGGTTTATCACTAGTTAGGCAGGCAGCCTGGTAGAATAGATGGTCTATTGGACTTGTAGCTAAGAAGACATAGGTTCAAATCTTCCCTCATATCCTTACTAGCTGTGTGACACTGAGAACATCACATAACCACTCTCAGCTTTTGTTTATCCGTCTGTAAAATGGGAATAATGACATCTGTAGTACTTACTTCATGGTGTTGTGAGGCATAAATGATCTAATAGATAAATCATTAATTAAGTGCTTGCTATGTACCCCATTCTAAGCATAGGGTTTATAAATACAAGCCAAAAAACCAAAACAAAACAAAACAAAGAAACAAAAACCAGTCCCTACCATCTCTTCCCGCCCCTGCCCCGACCCCTCAAGGGCTTATATTCTAATGGGAGAAGATCATACATAAAGCAGAGATGGAAGTTGGAAGCAAGGCTTGTGGGTGGAAGATGGAAAAGTCTAGAGAATGAGGATTAAAGCTTGGAGGGGAGTCAACATGGCCTGGGTATACTAGGTCACTGTAGTCTGGGCCAGGGATTCACTAATTAGAAGAGAAGACTGCAGGGTGGAGACATCTCCAGGGTGAGAAGGGGTATGTAAAGCACTATACAAGCCCTAAGATATTTTTTAAATAGCAATATTGCTATTATTATTATCTGGAAGGGGAGATCAGATGTCTACACAAAGCACTACCATAAGGTCAGTGCAGTAGGAAACATACAGTCAAGTATCTGGGGACTTCAGAGGAGGAATAGATAAGTTCTGCCCAGCTGGGAGTAGGGGGAGCAGTGAGGAAAGGTTCCCTGGTGGAGGTGGCACTGGGGCTGGGCCTGAGAGGCCTTGGAGCTTTGTATGTGTGGGGGTACTTATTCACATGCATGCCCTCAGGTGTGACATTCCAAGCAAAGAGAAGCCAAGGCACGGAGTGGGGCAAAGTGTGCTTGAGGTCCAGTGAGTAAACCTGAAGGGAGGAGTAGGGGCATTAGGTCATGTTCCTATAGCACTTTAGAGTTAACAAAGTGCATTTGTCACAACAACCCTGTGAAGTAGGTAGAGCAAGTATTATTATCTCTATTTTACAGTTAGGGAATGCAAGGCTCCTGGAAGTTAAGTGTTACTGCATGGGTAGGAAATGTTAAAGCTGGGGCTTGAATCCAGATCCCCTGATTCCCAGAACAGACATTTTCCCCCTCTGCTGCTGGTGTTCTCTTCCCCCAAATTACATTACACACACATACACACACACACACATATGTACATATGTATATGTATACATATATATATATAATACCCATATATTTATATGTTGTTTTCCACAATAGACTATAAGCTGCTTGAGGGCAGGCACTGTTATTATTATTATTATCAGTAGTAGTACAGTAGTAATAGTAATCGTAGTAGTAGTAGAGGAGGAGGAGTAGTAGTAGTAGTAGTAGTAGTAGTAGTAGTAGTAGTATTACCAGTTCGTGGCATGGTAGACACATAATAAATTCTTTTTGATTGATTGATGTATTGATTCTTTTTATGGTGAGACTATGTTGCCCCCCTTTGGTGGTAGATGATGGTGGACAGGTCGGTTGTGATTAGATTGTTGTGGTTTTTGAAAACCAGACTGAAGGGAGACTGAAGTAAAGGGCCCCTGAGGTCTCTTCAGACTCTCTATCTAACATCCTAGAACTGTGGCTCCTAAGCACCATCCCAGAATGATAAATAATAGCAATGGTTTAGGTTAGCCCAAGGCAACAAATGAAATAAGGAAAATGTGTCTCCACTGTTACAAGACTTACAGGATCAGAGATTTAGAGCTGGATGTGATTTGAGAGGCTATTGATCATTGAGAGATGAAGAAATAGGCTGAGAAAAGTTGTTATTTACCCAGGGTCACATAGCTAGTATCTGAGGTAAGATTTAAACTCAGTTCTTCCTGATTACAAGCCCAACACCCTATTCCCTGCACCATTTATTTCCTGACTCTATTACGTAGCTAGGTGGCACAGTGGATAGAATAACTAGGTCTGGAGTCAGGAAGACCTGGGTTCAAATTCTACCTCAGATGTTTATTACTAGTGTGATCCTAAGCAAGTCACTTTACCTCTCTGAGCCTCAGTTACCTCATCTGTCCTTCCTTCTCAAAGATCACAACATCAGGAAGGTGATGCCAGGACATGCAAGTGAATTGAATTTAAGTGAAGGAGGGCTGTGCAAAGTCATCAGCCTCAGTTTCACCTCTGGAGCCATCTGGGTCCAGTGGCCAGATACAGATCAGGAAGACTGGAGATGGTCCAGGATGCAGTGGGGAAACCTTGGCCTTTTTAAGCTAAGGTTGTTAACAGGTCTCAATTTGACTGAGGCAAAGCCTATTCAGTGATTAAGGCTTAATAAGAAATGAAGTAAAGAATGGCCTCTTAAAAAATAGATCTAGAAGGGAAGACCCTCAGGATTTCTGGCCAAAACAGAAACAATTGCTATTTACATTCATTCTGAGCCAATCAGGGCCCAAACAAAAATCACTCTGGCTCTCATTGATTGACTTCATCTGTAAAACGGGGATAATAACAGCACCTAACCCCCAGGGTTGTTTTGAGGATCAAATGAGCCAACCTATGGAAAGTGGTTTGCAATAACAAATGCTAACTATTTATGTGATAGGCTTCTATTGCTTCTCTGTCATAAAAAACCCTCAAAACCTTTATTGACTGTATATTTCACTCTATACTTACACACGCACAGGCTATTTTCTCTGATAGAATATAAGCTCCTTGAGGGCATGGACTGGTGCATTTTTTTTCTTTCTCTGTAATCCCAGTCTAATAGAGTGTCTAGCATTTAGTAGGCCCTTAATAAATTCTTGTTGATTGATTAAGCAATCTAAGAATAAACTATTATTCTATTTATTAAATTGTTTCAAATGAGAAACAGCTGAGAGAACTGGTGATATTTTTAGGTGGGAGGTGAAGGAAATAGGGAGGACATACCCAACAGTTATCTTCAAATACAATAAGGATTAAATTTGTTTTGTGTAGTAGCCGAAAGGTATGAATGGAAGTTACAGGGATTTGGACTTTGTCCGTAATATAAGGAAGAGCTTCCTAATGATCAGAGCTGTGCAACAATGGAAAAGTTGCCTTGAGAAGCAGCGAGACTGTTTGAATGAAAGTGTTCAAGTCAAGGCCAGAGGAGCCTCATGGGAATGTTGCAGATGGGATAGGAGTCAGAACAATATGATCCACTAAACTTCTATTCAACTGTCTTTGAATTTGATACCAATAGGAGGCAATGTAGTACAGGGGAAAGAGTCCAGACTTTAGAAGAGGAAAACCTGGGTTCAAATTCCATCTCTAATACCTGTTTCCTTGGGTAAGTCACTACGTCTCCAAGGGTCACAGCTTCCTAATTTGTGCCATGTGGGGACCAGACTAAATGACCTTGAGAACTCTTCAAACTCTCTGTCTAACATCCTAGAACCATGGCTCCTAAGCATCATCCCTGAATCTGCTGATGAATGCACGCATCGGTTCAGATTAGCTCAAGGCAAAAAATGAAATGGGGAAATGTGTCTCCACTGTTACCAACCTTCCCTTTCTACACTCTTCTCTCTGTCTTTCAGGCCAACCTCCGCTTCAAGGTGCCCAGAGCTTTCACACAGCCAAATTTTCCTGTGACAAAGACAAGTAAAGTCTGAGCTTGGAGGGATCTTGAAGATGATTGAGTTCAATCCTCTCACTTTATAATTAAGGAAACCGAGTTCCAGAGAGGGGAACCAAGGCCATTTATAGTAAGATGGTAGGAAGTTCGTGTGTCATCACTTTCAAAAGCACTTCAGAAGTAGTCACAAGAAAAGAGTGGCAGCTAGGTGACACAGTGGATAGGGAGTCGGCCCTGGAGCCTGGAGGACCTGAGTTCAAATCTGGCCTCAGATACTTATTAGCTGTGTAACCCTGGGCAAGTCGCTTAGCCCTGTTTGTCTCAATTTCCTCATCTGTTAAAAAAAAGAGCTAGAGAAGGAAATAGCAAACCATACCAGTATTCTTTGCCAAGAAAACCCCAAACAAGGTCACAAAGAGTCAGACACAACTGAAATGGCTCAACAACAACGACAACACACAAAAAAAGTAATGTTTACCACAAAGGAATAAGTTTCTAATATTGGAATTTTCTGCATCCGTGGAGGAGGGCTTTTTTGAGTGGTGAGTGCTAGTCTCCCCAGCACCTATTTCATATCTCCTTCTTGCGGTGAAGCTGAAATAGGCTGAACTTAGAGGGGGAAAACAGCAGCACTTTGGTATAGAGGGAATGGTGTTGGGTTTAGAGTCAAAGGACCTGGTTTTGAATCTCAACTCTGCCCCTCACTCTCTGTGTGACCTTGGACAATTTATATCACCCCTCTGGGCCTCATTTGATCCATGTGTAGGATGAAGGGGTTGGTTAGATAATCTCTAAGGTTCTTTTCCAACTCCAAATCCTATCATCTACTTATTCAAAAGGCAAGCCTTACATAGATGTCTTGCCTTTTAGAAATGTGATATTGAAAAAGAGTTGGGGGAGAGTTGATATCTTCCCATCCTTAGACCACTTTCCCCTCACCTCATCACTGTCTGCCCTCCTTCCCTGGATTTGGTTTTATACCTTGTCTACTGTTTTCTTTGTATCCTTGTCTTCTCAATCAAGTTGGGCAGGGGGGACTCTCCCCCTGCCTCTTATCCACCCCTCCTCCCCAATCCCGTCCATTCTAGCACAAGGTTCCATTTTTCATTAAGCCTTTTTAAAGCGCAAAGAGCTGTTTTCCAGATGTGGCTGCTCACAGACAGTAATTGCTCTCTGTGATTCCTTCCAGCTGCTCCTGAGGCTTGCCAGCAAACCTCCCTCCCCACCAGAGTCCATGTTTGGGGGCTGCAAATTAGGGCAAACATTGTAAAATGAGCATGTGCTACACACGGCCATCCCACAAGAATTATGGACTTTATAACTGAACTAATTGGCATTAGGTCTTACCTGAAAGGTCAATGGGGTGGCAAAGAAATGGGCTCTTTGTAAATTGATCGGCTGTTTTTCTCCCCCTTCTTTCTTCCTTCCATTTTTCCTCCCTTTTCCCCCCTTTCTCATTTTGAAATATGTTCTACTTGCCCTATGGAATTGCTGACTCTCGTAAATTCCCTCTTTGACTGTATCGAACTGTGACACATTGTTCTGCACGGCGTGTAAGGCAATCATGGATGTTGAAGGGGGCCGCGTAATTATACACTGCAAAGTCTTCCACCATAACCCAGGCACAGTCTTCATGTGTCCCCATGAAATGGGGCATTGTAATGCTCTTGACCTTCGAATCAAGCATGATTTATCAAAGGATAACACCTAGTGTTTTGACTTCTTCAGTCTAAATACATAGGTTCCTTTTGAATGATCTCAGAGCACAGCTTGCCTCCCCTTTAAAGACTTCATAATCAGGATATCTACCATGCCCAGAAAAGGATAATCAAGAAAGGTTTGAGGAGGAGCTAGAAATTTCCTTTTTCAATCCCAAAATGCAACTCTTTACCTTTGTATGGAGTAGGCAGCCACCTGAATGGGGGTGATTTGGGGGACTCCCTGTCCCAAAATATATTCCCCCTTCCTCCCTACACAAAAATGGCCTGTCCATCACAGGACCTGGGTTCAAATCCAACTCCTTATGACTACCACTTGTGTGACCTTGGGGTAACAACTTAATCTCTGAGCTTTAATACCCTCATCTGTGAAATGAGGGGACTGGACTAGATGTGCTTCCAAGGTCCCTTTTAGTTTGAAATCTTTGATCCTATGACCATTACTTACTCTTTTAGAGGCAAAATATTGTAGACCTTATTAAAACATAAATGTTACCTGGGAAGGTGATATATTAAATGACTGCTAGCTATTATCACCTTAACTAGAAGTAGTTGATCAGATTAACTCTTAGAAGAGAGCAGGGTTTTAAGGTAAGTGATCACAGTGTGGGTAGGTTGAGGTAAGACTCATGGAGGAAGGTAAAGATTTAAAAGTAAAGGTTTTGACCAGGGAGAGGAGACCTAACTAGGGTACCACAGTGAAAGGTCATGGGCCTCTCCACACCAGAACAAGGGTATAGAATGACTGATGGAGGGGAGGGAAGATATTTAAGGAAATGAGGGAAGTGAAAAAAGGGGAGTAGAGGAGGTTGGAGGTAAGGTTTGCCTCCTTCCCCACTTTGACAAAAGCAATCCTGGTTCTAAGTATTTTCAGGACCAGAAGTAGTAGAGATTTTTCCAGACAGGAAAAATTCCTCAAAAACCTAAAGCAGACTCACATCTAGTGGCCAGTGTAGGCTCAGAAAACAGTTGAAGCAAGCCTCTCCATTTCTAACTCTCTATTCCTTTATCTTCTCATGTCTTACCTCTCCCACTTCTCTATTCCTAGTGCAAGTAATATTCTGTAATATTCTCATAAGGATCTCACAAAAACCAATGGTTTTTAAAAAGATGGGAAAATAAACAAT
This sequence comes from Vombatus ursinus, assembly GCF_900497805.2. NCBI lineage: Eukaryota > Metazoa > Chordata > Mammalia > Diprotodontia > Vombatidae > Vombatus > Vombatus ursinus. Next base: position 62,555,010 of record NW_020954569.1, on the reverse strand, counting down.
AGTAGTAATTTAAGAGTCACAAAGTCTGGCTTCTACCCTGAGCTATATCATTAAATAGCTATGTGACCCTAAGCAAGTCACTTTCTCTTTCTAGGCTTCTGGTCTCTGACTTTTAAAAGGAGGTTAGATTATAATATCTCTTCTACCTCTAATGCTCTGTGATTCTATTCTGCAAAGGTTGCCATTAAATTAAATGCAAACCACCTATAAATCATATGCAATAATAACAATTATAGCTCAAATTTATATTGTGCTTTACAAAGTACTTTTCTCAGAACAACTCTGTGAGGAAGGAGAACATTCCAGGAATGGGAGACAGCTACTCAGGCTCAGAGATGGCAGACAGAGCTTGGTATGTGAGGAACAGCAAGAAGGTCAGTATGGCTAGACTGTGGAATATGTAGAGGGGAGTCACATGTAAGGAGACTGCAGTAAAAGGGCAAGTAATGAAGAACATTAAATGCCAAGTAGAATAATTTATATTTGATTCTATAGGTATTAGGGAGTCACAAGAGTTTATTGAGTAGACAGTGTGACATGGTCGGACCTACATTTTAGGAAAATCACTTTGGCAGATAAATGGAAAATGGAGTACAATGGGGGAAGAGCATGAGTCAGGGAGACCAATTAGAAAGTTATTGCAATAGTATAAGCCAGAGATGATGAGGACCAGGACTGGGGTTATAGGAAGGAAGAGAAGGGTATGAATGAAAGAAATGTCTCATAACTCTTTGGGTCCTCTGTAGCATATTGCACAGTGCTATACATACATTGTATGCTCAACTAAGGTTTGTTGGATAAATTAACACACAGCCACTGTCTTACTGAGTAGTGTGGTTGGAAGTTGAGGAAAATAGAGTCAAGAGTTTATAATTGAGAGGGTAGAATTAATGACATTGAGACTCTCTGACCAAGAGCCTGGGAAATGTCAGACAAAGACCAAAAAGAAATATTGGATTAGAAGTATAAGCTGATGAAACTTGGTCCGGGTATCTGGAGCTGTCCAGGGTAGAGGCCAAGGCTTTATTTAGGTCTTCAGACATTAAAAAAGTCAGAGTCACAGACACGTAATAAGGCAAACAGTGTGGGGCCCTATGGGAGGTAAGAATCAAGCTCGGTGGAGGAGAAAACAAAAGCGTAGGCTTTTCAAGGTGATGTTTTAGAGTTTTTTGGAGGATGAATGTTGGGTGAGAGAGTTTGAGGTCACACCACACTTTTTATAGACAACTCATTGATTTTGAAGTAAAGTCTTCACTCAGAAGATTAATTTGTTTTGATTTAGTGTATAGTGTCCAAGGCTGACTTCTTTGAGGGACAGCTCTCACTTGGATGTATAATTTCTGGTCCATTTGCTAAAAATGTGGCCTCACTAGTTTCTAGCCTTGCCTACTATGATCAAATGTTTGAATGGGTGACATACATTCTATAATGCAGAAGGAGGAGTGAGAAGGAAGGCAGCTAGGTGGTGCCATAGTACACAGAGTGCTGGGCCTGGAATCAGTAAGACTCATCTTCCCAAGTTCAAATCTGGCCCCAGACACTTGCTAGCTGTGGGACTCTGCTTCAGTTTCCTCATTTGTAAAATGAGATTTTGTGTAAAAAGGAAATGGCAAACTACTCCAGTATCTTTGCCAAGAAAACCCCAAATGAGGTCATGAAGTTAGACATGATTGAAACAACAACAACAACAAAATGAATTCTGTCATAAAGAAGGAGAAAAGAGAGTTGTAGGAGCTCAGAGAGAGTGAGATCAGTGTGGACTGGAGGAACGAGGATAAGATACATAAAGTATTGAGGAGAAAGGAAAAAAGAAAACTATAGATTTTTGTAGACTGAATCAATGAAGGCTTCTTGGAGGAGTTGTGCCTTCACCTAGGATTTAGTGGGTAGGGTAGGTTTGACATGGCAGAGAACACTAAAGAGAATTTTAGGAGGAAAGGGATAGTAGTAATTTGATAGGATGTGGAAAGGGGCCTACAGAAACCTGATGTGGCTGGAGAATCCACTTTGTTTCTATTACCATCATCTCCCCTTCTCCAATTAACCTGTTAAACCTTTAGACATTTCTAAATTTCTTATACCATTATTCTAAGAGTTCCTGTGATAAGTGATGCTTCTCTCTGAGTACCCAAGTTACCACACGTGTGAAGCATTTACATCCATGTTGAAGCCTCTCTGTAATTCAATGATGAAATCATACTAATGGGTTCACTTATTGGCACAGGTTAGAACATCAGATTAATGTTTTGACATTTGAGATTCTGACCACTGGAACATTTGGGCCTCCCAGCATAATGGGGGACTGTGATCTATTAGTTCCCTTGTTGACACAAGAACAGAGAGCTAAACTATGAATCTAGTCAATCCAACAAGCATTTATTAAGCTCCTGCTGTGTTCTAGGCACTGTGATAGACACTGGATAGATAGACTACCATCTTATTCTATAATAATAAGAACTCACATTTCTATAACATTGTGATATTGGAAAAAGTGCTTTCCCCACAATACCATTCCTGTTGGGTAGATAGTTCAAGAATTATTATGCCCATCTCACAGATAAGGAAACTGAGACTCAGAGAGGAAAAGTGTTTTGATGAAGTTTCAATGCCTAACTAGTGATAATGCCCAGAATAGAAGCTAGATCATTGTTCTTTTGAAGGAAGAACACAGCAACCTTGGAATGGAGTTATAAAACCTAGATTCAAATCTTGGCTTTATCACTGTCTGTGTCTGTGACCATGGGCAACTTATTAGCCTCTTTGGATCTCAGTCATACCAACTATGAAATGAAGCGGTTGTATTAGATGAACTCTGGAGTCACTTCCAGCATTAAATCTATGGTCATTATCTTTGTTGCATTGAACCATTTCTACTCCCTCATCTGTTCCCCTCACGACCACACTTCTGATGATGATTGCTAATGGGAGAGGTACAGCCTGCAGTTGACCAAGGAACAGAAGCTAAGGAGATATCCTGAGTGTGGACTGAAGCTTGGTCCTATAGGATGCTAAACCAGTGGTGTAAGGTGCTGCCAAGTCCACACCTCATATTCAGAGAAATGGGAGAGGGCAATATAACAACAAAGGTTCTTTAGTCAGTCTTATCGCCCATTTCTAATTGTTCCTCTCAGTCAGACTTCTTTTCTAAGAGAATCGGATCTCTTTCCTTTTCAAATAATTCCATCAATTACCCATACAATATAGTGGAACAGCTGAGCATTAGTTCCACTTGACTTTGGTCAATAGTTCGGTGTATATTCCGACATCCTTCAACATAAAATCAGCACAACAATTCATCAGGAATGCTCTCAACAATTATGCTACTATTTCAATACGGATTCTCCCTGAAGCATGTTGAACTGTCAGCACTCAAAGTCACTTATGGACGTTAATGGCTTCACATCATGATCATGGGATTGTCTTAATTTCCCCCCAACAAATTAAGTCTATTTGGTATTCCAAGGAAGCGGTTCCCTCATTGCTAGATATTAGTCAATTTAACCCATACTGGGGAATTGTGAGCTAATTCCAGTATCTTGTTAGGGTGCAAACCTGCAGACCTGGGGTCTGCATGGCCTACCTACCATGAGATGAGTATTCCCCATGGTGATTGTGACTTGTGAATGCCACTTTCTCTATCTCTATGACCTTAGGTTTAGTTGTGGACCTCAGGTTTAGTTACCTAAACCTAACATCTCAGCCTGATTCTTCTCATTGTGACCAATTCCTCTGGACCATTACCTTCAGCCTACCTCACCCAATATGGCATCTAGCTGATCCTTCCAGCCTCATATAGTCCTCTGAAACTCAGCCTCTGGACTACTTGATTTATGGCATCTCTCAACCCGTATGTGCCTAACTATTAGAATGTAAGTTCTCCAATTAGAATATTAAGCTCATTGTGAAGAGGGATTATTTCATTCTTTGTACTTGTATTTCTAGTGCCTGGCACATAGTAGGTGTTTAATAAATATTTGTTGATTGATTAATAACTAAACCAAATCCTCAATACTCCTGGCTGGTCCTTTGTGATTGCTGCCCAAACACCAAGCATGGAAGGGATGTGTGAAACTTAAGAATGTTTTTTTTTTTAAAGGAATTTTGGTCAGAGAGAATAAGGGAGTTTTGATAGGATTTATTTCTCCTCAAATTTCTCATAGCACTTTGCTGGACCTTTCTTATAGACTTCTCTCCTACTGGCTTTTATTCAATTCCATAAATTTCAATTAGACAAATATTTATTTCCTGTGTGTCAGAGTTATCTGTGTCCTTCTTGCCCTCAACTCCCATGAGGTCAAGAGCTCCTTGAGAATATAGAGTGGGGTCGTAGACTTTTTTTTTTAATCCCTGCCACTTACCAAGAACACCTGCACGCAGCAGTCCCTTAATGCATGTTTGTTGAGTAGAAGTGGACTGAACTGGATTGAACCAGCTCTGTCATTTCAGAGGCAAAGCAGATCATGCAAGAAAAGTATATAAAATCCAGGTGAGACTATTGAGCCTAAGATACTATGAAGCAGGTAACACCTGTTACCCAAGAGTCACAAACTACAAATTCTCAGAAATATTACTGTCATAGCCCATAGATTTATATGATTGCATCATGATACAAAGTGTTTGGTAAATACCATTATGGAGGCTCAAAAAGAGCTGTGCTGATTTTGACTACATTTCAAAAAGAAGTTCTAAAGAGAGCATCTATATTACTCAGCTTCCTAAATCAAAGTGCTTGAGTTGTTAAAATTCTAGGGTGATGAAGTGAAAAGAGCACGGTCATTGAGTAAGGAGACTTGGATTCAAACCAGTGCTCCAGCATGGACTAGCTGGTTTCCTCATCTGTAAAATGGGAGAATAATGTATCTTCTGTTCCCTCCTTTCTCATCCTTAATTTCTCCTAGTTACTTTCTCTTAATTTCACTATCAGCACTTTCCCTTCTACATCCAAACCTACTTTCATCTCCCTATTTCCCATCCAGTCTTGTTCCAATCCAGTGTCCACATAGCTACCAAAATAATTTTTCTAATACACACGTGGCTTAATGTTTCACTTCTCTGCTCAGAAACATTCATTGGCTCCCTATTACCTATATGACAAAATACTAGACTCTAGGAGCAAATATAAATGCCCTCCCAAAGAGGGCATTTAAAGCCCTTTCACATCTTGCTCTTAACCGACATTTCCAGCCTTATTACACATTACTCCCCATTCACAAATTCTACAGTTCAGCCAGTACATCCTTCTTATTATTCCTTGCATGTGGAACTCCACTTGTGGTCTTTGTGCCTTTTTCTCCAGCCATCTTCAAAGCCTGGAACATCCTCTATTAGACCCCTATTAGAATTCTTGGCCTATTAGAGTCTCTAGTTTCCTTCAAGACCCAACAGGTACACACACACACACATATATGTAATATACATGTTTATATATATATATCTGTATACAAACATGTTGTTCCTTGTCCCCCACCCCCCAGTTAATAATTGCTTGTGGGATGACAAAGTCTTTAGCCTGATTGACTTTCCTTCCCCCTCCCCCTCAAAATGATTCAAGCCTACTTTTATAATCTTATTTTATGAATTTTCCATGGACTCTATATTCCACACAAACTGAGAGTTGCTGTTCCCGAGTTATTTTGTGCCTTTTCCCAACTCCACAGATTCATGCAGGCTGGGTGGTCCCCTACATCAGAAATATACTCCCTCCATATCTCCACTCATATGCAATCATTTTATTAAAATTATACTGTTATGGAAATGCTTATTATATCCCATAAATTAAAAATAAAATAAAATAAGACATTAAAAAACCCTTCTGTTCCTTTAAGGCTAAGGTGTCACTTCCTCCATGAAGCCTTCCCTGAGCTACTCCCAGCTTAAAGCAATTTCTCTCACACATTCCTTTGTGTTTTCTCCCCTTTGTCTTTGTCATATTCTATCTTGAATCCTACTTTATTAACATATTCATTTCATATCTCCAGTCATTAATATGTGTCTTGGGGGTGGGGACAATGTGTGTTGACTTTCACCATTGCATTTATAGTATGCATTATGATGTTTTGTGCATAGTAAAAGGATATTAAGTTCTTGCTGAATTAAATTGAATTGCAGCATGGATCAATGAAGAAAAATGCAGGATCGATTCACAACATTTGTGTTTAAAAGATGTCACTTTGCCACTTGCTACCCATGCGACTTTTGGGCAAGCCACTTCATCTTTCCAGGTCTCAGTTTCCTCGTCTGTAAAATGATGGCGGTTGAACTGGATCACCTCACATGTTTTTTATAGCTCTAAGTTTTTGTTTAGCTCACCTCCCTGATTGAGTTGTGAAGGGCAAATGAGATAATCCATGTGAACCTAGTTTGTGATTTTTATATAAATATAAGTTAGTAGGGATAGGGATTGGACTTGTAATTTTATCGGTGGAGGTAACTCACCTTACCAATGTAGGTTGTCACTTTCTCTAGAACTTTAGTCTTAAGAGGCTTGCCTAGAACACTGAGAGATTGAGTGACTTTCGAGGGACACACAACCCACATGTGTCAGGTGAGACTTGCAAGTAATGCATTCTGGCTTCAAGGCCGGCTCTCTGTGTCACGCTGCCTCTTAAACCAATATTAGTATATTTTAAAAATCAATCTATTTTAATATGTCCTCACTCATCTACCTTCATACCTTCAATCTTCCCCCAGTTTTGAACAGAAATGAAGGATTTTCTTTTCTTTCTCAAAACAATTTTCTTTCCTTCTCATTTTTCTTGAAGCTCTGAGGGCTGGTAAGTCTAGTGGTTGTAACCCAAAGGTAGGAATTTTAGTACTTTATATTTAAAAATTAGGAATTTTTATTCATATTTTGTAATAAAACCTTGCTATTTAATGTTCTTTTTGTGTATGTGTAAAAGAGGTTAATTCTTTGCCTCACATGACTTTTGCTAACAAGAGCAACATATTTTCATAGTGGGGATGCTAATTATTCTTTCAGACTTCCTGAGGTACTTTGAATTCATGGTAAAGGGCTAGTGGAAGTGGAATTACCTTGCAGCTTAGTTCTGCAAAACATTCTTCCCTGCCCTTTTTAATCCTTGTTACAAGGGATGGCTCACTGGTTACAACAATGGGAAGGGATATACCCAGAAATGAATGATAGGATAATAATAGCTAGCTAATAATAGTGAACATTTATGTGGCGCCTACTGTGCCAGTCACTGTGATAAGTGCTTTACAATTATTATTTCATTTGAACCTTACAACATTCCCATGTTACAGATGAAGAAACTGAGGCACGAAAAGATTAAGTGACTTGCTTAGAGTCACCCAGGTAGTTAAGTGTTTGAGGCCAGATTTCAACTTATCTTCCTGACTGACTTGAAGTCCAATACTTTAAACACTGTGCTACCTACCTGAATTTGCAGTCAGGAAGATCTGAGTTCTAATTCCATCTCTGACACTTAAGTTCTTTGGCAAAGAGTTTCCTTACTGGTCAAATGAGAGGATCTGATTCCTTGAACTCTAAGGTCTCTTCTAGCTCTGTATGTGTGATCAATAAGCATTTAAAAATCAATAAAAAGTGGAAATAATTTCATATGTCTCTGGATACCTTAATAATTTTTCTTTTCTGAAGGAATATAAACATATCTAAAATTCCTAATAGCTCTGATGTATTTGGACTAGTGACTAGTGGTATGTAGTGGTGGACTGGTAAAGGTTTAACAATTGGCTCTCAAAAAAAAGTATATATGACATATTTTTAAAGTTTAATCTGCATTATTGACTTCTTAATCATTTTCTTAAATCTAAACAATCAACAAAGCAGTAAGTGAAACACTGACTCAACATTTGATGATTCCTAGGGTATAAATACTCACACTGACAATTTAACAATCAGAGCCAGTATGATTTGACTCCAGCACAGCCCTAGACTAAATACCTCATATACTTCACCAGTAGCAGTTTTCAACAAGTTTTAAGTTGTATTTACATGGTTTCCCAATTGTAGTCCTCAATGACCTGTCTGCGGTATTCTAACTATTGACCATCCCATCTGTCTTGATTTCTGTGACATCACTCACTTCTGGTTCTTCTCCTAAATTCTTGTCCATTCCCCTTTTCCCTCCTTTGGGGGTTCCTTGTTCTCCAAGGCCTAGCTCTCAGACCTAATTTCTTCCTTTTCTACTGGTTCCCCTCTGCAGAGGCTTGCCCACACTAATGATGTCATGGCTCCCTGGAGTGTTGAAAGAGGAGCAAGAGCTCTTCCATGAGGTCCCTTCTCCTTGCCAATACCTCAATGCATGCAGGCTGCTCACACCCACCACCAGTCATTGCACTGATTTTTGGTTTACCTGTAATTTGTATTCTTCTGAGGCTGTTGTGTTCTTTTATTCACAGCTATAGAACATCACCGTGAGAATATTGGTGTTAAACAGATGGGCCATTCTCAAATGATAACAAGAGACAACAGATGGGTAGCCCAAAAGGTGCATTGTTTATTACAGAGTTAATACGTCAATAAGTCAACCAACCAATCAACAAGCAATTTAAGTGGCACTGTCCTGGGCCCTGGAGTTACAAAGGGAGAAAGTGAAGAGCCCCTGACCTCAAGGAACTTACATTCTAACGGAGTTGAGTGGAACTCCTGTGGAGCATGTATGGAAGACAAACAAACAAACAAACAAAAAAACAACAGATTGGAATGCAACAGGGTGGAAAACCACGGATTCTGCCTGGAAAGAGGATCTACCTACATCATGAAATCATCAGCCCATGAAAACATCAAAGTAAAGAGAGCTTTATGGACTTCACTGACTCATATGTTTGATATGTATTATTAAATGACTCACTCAGTCTTCTCTTCTCCGGGCTCCTTACCTTTTCCTCAGACGTTTGGTGGGCAGATTATCCACTTATCTCAATGTCTCTCCATCAATCACTCTCATGTCTGTCATCAACTATGGAGCTCAAACCGCATCCTTTAGAAAGAGGTTGCTGACTTGTAACAATTAACTAATGGTTCCTGAATTGTCTGCTCCTTTTTATATCTCCAACATTGTATCTGCTTTTTCTAACTATAATTCTACACAACCAGTCCACAGAGAACTGGGGCTAATTACATGAAGTTAGTACCAAGTTCTGAAAACAACAAAGGTAATAGGAATGACGTGATAATTTTTACAATTAAAAAATAATAATAGCTAACATTTAGAGAGCACCTACTATGTGCCAGGTACTGTGCTAAGTGCTTTACAGATATTATCTCATCTGATCCTCACAACAGCCCTGGGAGGTAGATACTATTATTATACCCATTTTATGGATTAGGAAACTTGGCCAAACAGACGTTAAGTGACTTGCCCTGGTCTTTCTGTCTCCAGGCACAGGGTATATCCACTGTACCACCATTTCCTTCCAAAATTGCCATCTAAAATGAACTGCCATTTCTATGAAGTTTAGCCTCTCTGGTTTTTCTTTAAATGAGAGGATCCTCATTTCCCTACCCTTCTTTATTGTCCCTTTCTCTCCAACTTCCTCCTCTTTTTCTCCCCATCCATATTCTCATTCCCTCTGGTCTTCCTTATCTTTCTTCCGGCCTCAGTTTCTTTATATATGTGTAACCTAGGCTGGCATTTGAGCATGCCCAGTTTGCCTGAGAAGTAGGCCACCCCTGCCAAAGAAGGCATCTGAACTAGATGTGATGTCTAAGCTTTCTCCCTGACTTGGTTTTGTTTGTTCATTTTGTTTCATTTTTGTGATTTCATTTTGGTGTAGGGTCTCCTGGTGTGGAAATTCTATCCATGGATGCATTTTAGCGCACCACTTGCAAATTATGATTGTAAAGAGTTGGTTGGGAACACTGAGAGACCATATGATTTGCCCGTGCTTGTGTAGCTAACATGTTAGAAGAAGGACTTGAACCCAGTTCGTCCTAACTCCAAGGCTGAGTCCATTGACTGTGTCCTGCTTCCTCTCAACTCTAAAGCACTATGTCCATCATAACTCAAACCCAATGACTTCATGATTGTTTCTCTTTGTCCTTCTCTCTTTCCTTGTGTTGTTCTATTTTCTCTCTCCTTGTCTCTCTCCTTCCATCTCTTTTTCATATCTCTTTTTTTCTCTTCTCTCTTCTGCTCTTCATGTACATAATTTCTAGGATAAACAATTCATGCTTTCACTCCTTCCTTCCTTACTCCAAGGGATATTGCAAACTTGATAGTTTCCACAACAGCCTGCCTTGTAGCTCCTAAATTTGGGATACATGCCAGCTCTCCAGCCTCTTCCTTTTTGCTTGCACAGTCCTGCTTGTTTCATCCTAAACTGCCTAAATTCAATTAATCAACAAACAAATGTCATTCCTTACGTCCTGATTCCACAGTGGGCCATTCTCAGAGAGAGATTCCATCCCAGATCATCTTTATAGGCATCCATTTCCAGGAAGTTTACTCATGTTCCTGCTGGTTTCCTCTCATCATCTGATTATCCTTTAGATTATGAGCTCATTGAAGGCAGGAACTTTCTTTTTATTAAATGTACCCCCAATGCTTAGGACAGTGCCTGGACAGTGCTTGGAACATAGTAGACATGATAAATGTTTAAATCCAAAAAACATTGGATTGGATTGGTATCAAAAGCAATTCTTTTTTAATTCTCTATCTCTTCAAGATTACTGGACTCTGATCAGTGCGTTCATTACTTACTTTTGCTTTTAGCACCTTCTGTGTGTGGCTCTGTGCATGGTACTGGCTAAGGAGTAGGAGAGGAGGGATGCAAAGTTATGGAAGAGATACTCTTTGTCCTCACCAGGAGCCTATAATTATTTAATGTATGAGTTCACATCTCATGTATTACTAGTTACGTAGGGTCAGCTCCATTTTACCCAATCAACTCCAATGACCATGGAGTCCTGAAGTTCATGCCTGTACATGGCTATAAAATTCTCTTGGAATTTGCCATTCATCTTACCAACATTTACTGAACATCTACTCTTTATGGAGCACAACATTTGGTATTGTGATTGACAGACTCCATACATTAATGAAGAACTTCTTATATACTCAGGGGCCAAAAGTAACCTCTAAGTACATGTGTAACAACAGAACACTAAATACTGAATCTGGAATCAAAAGAAAGACCTCTGAGTTTTAATTGTGCCATTTACTGCCTAAGTAATTTTGGATAAGTGATTTTCCATTTCTAGGCTGCAGTCTCCTCTTCTATAAAATAAGAGGGTTGGACAAGATAATTTCTAAGGTTCCTTCCAGGGCTCAATCCTATGATCCTTTGGGTAGATAAGACATGGGATAAATAACAGATCAATTGAGGTAGGGATACATTAGTCAGAGAAGATTCCCTGGAGGACTGATGTTTGAATTAAGTCTAGAAGGCACTTTAAAGGCCATTATTAAACATTTTTTTGAAGCTATTTATCTGATCACATGCCCTCCCCTATAAATTTGCTTTTGTTACTACTGTCTTTTTATTTTGGTTGCATTTCTTTGGGCCTTCTCCCACTGCCCCTCTGAACCCTCTTCAGAGTGAATCTGTGGCACTGACCATCAGGCTGCAGCAATGACAGGGCTGCAGTACCAAAGGCTGCCATTAAAACAGCAGCGGATGTTTCCTCCCTCAGCAGGCTGCACCCCCTTGGCTCCCCATCTGCTTTGGCCTGAGCTTGGGACTTCCCACTGAAGCTTTTCTTTAAGAGGTTTTCACAAGTTCAGTACAGTCTTGGGTATTGGGGAGTTGAAATTATTTTTACCCATGTGCCGTTGCAATAGCCATCTGCCAATATGCTGCCCAATTCCCCCTTGTGTTTAAAATCCATCTGGAGGATTTTGCCATCTTCCATGCTTTCTATTTTTTTTTTTAAAAATTAAATAATCAATGTCTTAGTACAAGGGGAAAATACTCCAGCAGCCGGTACCCTCTTCTTCTGAAAGCCATCTATACCAGATTAGGAAGGTAGAGTCAGAAAGATCTCCTCACCAAACCCCGCATAAAACATACTCATTTCTGGCTCTGGGTCTTTTGCTCAGTCTCCCTCTCACTCCTGAAATTCCTTCCCTGCTCCCTTTCACTTATCTAAATCCTATTCATATATAGTGCTATACGGGGCCTCCTAGAGAGGCTTCATGGTCTTGCCCAATGCCTTGTGGGCATTTCTCCTCTCCTATGAGCCCCAGGGAATGGTTGACCTTGGACTTTTGGTCCCTTACCATTACCTGTTCTAAAACAGAAACTCTTAGACATTTAAGACCTTCATCAAATGACTACAAAACACTTTCAAATCTTTTTCTTCCATAATTAGCCTTCCTGCATTCTATATTATGGACAAACAGTTGTCCACTGAATTTGTCATACCATCCCCACAACCTCCACCTATTCACTCAGGCCATCCTCCATGCCTGAACTTAATGTTTTCATCTCCATATCTTAGAATCCTATTCTATTGTCAAGGTTCAGCTCAAGTATCACCTTCCATGATTCTCCCAAGTGAAGATGTTCCTCCTCTATTCAAGTTTTCCTGGGGTACTTTGTCTGGATTCCTCCTTTGTCCTGATCATTTCTTACCTAATATTACACTTTACTATTTCTAGGCTGTTCCTTCTTTTCCCTCCTTACCCCAAGACTGTTATCTCCCTAAAGGCAAAGATGGTACTATAAAATAACAGAATTTTCAGTGGCTATCTAGAGGTTCTTAATCTGGGGGAGGGGGGCAGGGAGGAGGAAAGAAGGAAGGTAAAAAAAATGGTTTTTGATAGCTACATTTCAATATAACTGGTTTCCTTTGTTCTTATTTAGTCATTTCAGTCATGTCCAGCTCTTCATGACCCCATTTTTCTAGGGGTTTTCTTGGCAAAGATACTGGAGGAGTTGGCCATTTCCTTCTCCAGCTCATTTTATAGTTGAAGAAACTGAGGCAAAGAGGGCTAAGTGACTTATCCAAGGTTACACAGCTAATGAGTATCTAAGGCTGGTGTTGAACTCAGGTCTTCCATTCTATGTATTTTATCTTATGCATTTAAAAACATTATTCCAAAAGGGGCTCCATAGGGTCACCCGACTGCCAAAAGCATCCCTGATACACAGAAAAGATTAAGCTCCACTCATCTAGTCTGACTCATACCTGAAAAGGAATCTCCAGTATAATATATCCAACCAGTGGTCCCCTAGCTTTGGTTTGCAGACCTTCAGTGAGGGGGAACATCACTGTCTTTCAAGGCAGCCCCTCCACTTTTGGACAGCTCTAATTGTTGGAGAGTTTTTACTGATACCAAGTTTTAAATTTGCTGTCGTTTTTTTTTTTCCAGTTTGTATCCCTAGCATTTATCACAATCATTACACGTATGCTTGACACATATTTGTGAATAAAGTAACATCCAGCTACACATTGACTTGACTGACATAGATCATAGGCAGCCAGCCGCCGTTCCTTTCTTTAACCTTAACTGAAGTAGATGCCAGGCCAAAGGATTAAGACTTCTATTTTAAATCAGATGGGTTTGAAGTCAAACTGGATTATTAGTACCTTAAAAAAATCTAAACTTTCCAGATTATCTCCTCTGGCTTTGAATTTCTCTCTATTTCCAATCTGAAGCTATCCTTGGATCTTGCCCTGGTTCCTAATTCCTAGATGAAAAAAGAAAACTTCCTATCTTGTCTCCAAGACTCCTTCCTTTGGCTTCAGACTATCATACACTGACCCTGAATTCATCTTCGTTGTCCTTCTAGGAGGCTGACTGTAAGGTTCCAGACCCTGGAAGCATACCCTCTGCTTTGACACAGTAATTTCAGTCCTACTTGGTTTACCTGAAACATAGCGATCTCATGATTCAGACTGATTCTACTTATAGACTTCTTCCCTTGTTATTCTAAGTTAACCACTGGGCTTAGGCTCACTGGTCTCAGTGGGTGCCATCAGCTTCCTCTACCTGCCAGCCTCAAATGTGAGTCTCTTCCTATTTTCTAAGCTCCTGTCCCCTTTTGGACTCCATGCTAAATTCTTTTTTGGGCATGAGGTTCCCTTTAAGCTCTGACCTCATTTGTTGAGCAGAAATGATTGACAGACTTCAGCCCAATGAATGGCCATACATTTTAACTTACTTCCACAAGGTCTCTCTGATGACTCAGTAAACCCCTCAGGAACAATTTTCTATCATAATAGCTTTATAATGAAAATTTCCTTTTACATATGCAATAGGAACAAGTTCAGGGACTAGATCTATGGTTCCATTGATATAGCAAACTTTTCTGTGAAGAAACTCCCTTTGCCAAAGCAGGTCAGCACCTGCTCTGTAATTTATAGTCTAGTCTACAGAAAGGTCAAGTGCTTTGCCCAGGGACTCACAGCATGCCTCAGAAGTTTTCCTGGCTGCAAGGCTAACTTTTTAGTCATTACTCCATACTGTCTCCTATGAGATATAGTAATATGTGTAAGTAACCATGAACAATTCCCACCAAAAGTAAGATGACTGTTCTTCCCCTCAGGATTCATTTTAAGTCTTTTAAGTCCTACCCAAGATTCTATGCTCATTAAGGACAGGGTCCTGGCTAATACTTCTTCTATGAAGCCAAGCGTGCCGAGAGAAGGGCCGGACACCATGGAAATTCAATAAAGATTTATTGCTTAGTTAAGCTTAGGGAAAGGGGAGTTTCTTTCCTATCCCCATTCACCTCTGCCTTTCCAAATCTTACCCATTTTTCAAAACAGAAACACAAATCCTACTTCTTTCAGAAAGCCTTCTCTAACTGCTTCAGCTTCAACTGATCTCTCCCTGGTCTGGACTCCCTATAAGGACCATTGTTTAGGACCTTAGAGGTCATCTATTCCAACTACCTGATTTTACAACTGAGGAAACTAAGGCTAAAAGATTTGCCTGAGGTCACACAGCTGATAAATGTTAAAGGAAGGATTTGAACCCAGATCTTCCTGACTTCAAATCTAACATTCTATCTCCTATACCAGAGGTGTCCAACTCTAGAAGAAACAAATACAAAACCCCCAGTGGGGCCTGAACCAGATTGAAATGTAATTGGAGAACATTTAGCAATATAAATGAAAATACATTACAACATAGATAATGTGACCGTGTAGTTTTCTTAGTCAACATGCGGCCTGCAGGGATTCTTTTCTATACATGCCTGTTACACCATGCTACCTTTCCTCATTTTGACACTTGACCATACAGCAGGTTGCAGTCTTAATTAACCTCCATGTGTGTCCATCTTATCTCCCCAAGATCTTTCCTACAAAGTACTGTGTCTGCCACATCTTTGTGCCCACCTAAAACTTAAAACACAATAGCAATGTTGTATATCCTATCCCATTTGGATTCAATAGAATGCTAATAGCTATCAGAAATAAACAATTGTTGCTCTGAGAAATAGATATAATATTTGTTTATCATTGTCACTTCAGGGCCAATTCATTTGAGTTACTTGGGCCTTTGGACAAGTACTAATTCATGGGGTTTTTCTAGGCCTTCACATTTCTACCTTGTATCATAATCCCTCTTTCCATTGTCTCTAATCCAGACACAGACTTCCTTATGAACAGATGTCAGATCAAAGGAAGAAACACACCATATGACAAGAACACCGAAGTGGGAATGAGAAAAACCTAGAGTCAAATTCCACTGTCTTCACTAACCTACTTTATGTGACCTCAGGGATTTCACTAAGCTTTGTGTGATTCAATCCATGCCTTTGCAAAATAGCACCAAGTGGAAAGTGGAAGAGATTTGGAATCACAAGTCCTGAGTTTGAATCCCAGCTCTACCAGCTACTACCTGGGTGATGATGGACCAGTCATTTCCCCTTCTACAGACCCGTCTTTCTACCTTTCTTTTAAGATCCCGTCTAGCCCTCTGATTAAGTGAAGCCTATGGCAGTTGAGAGATACAGTGGATAGAGTTCTAGACCTGAAATCAGGAAGACCTGAGTTCAAATCCAGTCTCAGATGCTTAACTAGCTGTGCGACCCTGGGCAAGTCACTTAATCACTATTTACCTCAATTTTCTCATCTGTAAAATGGGAATAATAATAATAGCAGCACCTATCTCTCAGAGTTGTGAGGATAAAATAAGATAATATTTGTAAAGGGCTTTACAAACCTGAAAGCGCTATGTAGATGCTAGCTACAGAAAAAACAACAACAACAAAATCCCAATCTACATCACAGAGATGCACCAAGGGTTAATTACAGTAATGAAAGTGATACAAAAAGTATAAAATTTTTGCAAAGTATAAAGCCTTATAAAAAGAAAAGCTCTTGTTATAATTTTTTTTTTTAGGCAGTTGGGGTTAAGTGCCTTGCCCAGGGTCACACAGCTAGTAAGTGTCAAGTGTTTGGTCTGAGGCCAGACTTGAATTCAGGTCCTCCTGACTGCAGGGCCGTTGCTCTATCCACTGCACCACCTAGCTGCCCCCATGGTCAACATTTGTAATGCTGGGACTACTCCACCTCCTCTGGAATTTCAACATGATTCATTCTCTCTCTCTCTCTCTTTCAGTAGAAAGATGGCAACCTCTGAAGAGGACCTGGGTTCAAATTTTAGCACTGACACTTAGTGACCTGGCTGTGTGACCTTGGAAAGATTATTTAGGTTCTCTGGGATTTAGTTAACCTTATTTGTAAAAATAAGTAGATTGGACTAGGTGTTCTTAAACATCTCTTCAAGCTCTAAATCTCTGATCTTAGGAGGCTGAACTATGGGCAACAGGGTGGTTTAGAGTCTTCTGGGAGAAAGTGGGAATGAATTCAGTGGGAAGGAAAGCTATCTGTCTTAGAGAGGCCTTCCACATGCTGTGATGTCAGCCTTTGCCCATTTCTTCCCATTTCCTTTCAGGTATTCCTTTCTCTCTGTTAGTCCCCACTTTAAGTACAACTCCTACTGTGTACTGTGTACTGGGAATAAATACACAGTCCTTCTACTGCTCTCTAGAGCTACACAGGGCTCCCCACTGCAGTGCTTTATTTAAGTGTAGTTGTTCCAAGCTCTGGACTTGAGAATCACAGAATCATACATTCTGTGTGCATTTAAATGGACCTTGGTGGTCACCTTGTACAAACCATACCTGAAAAGAAATCCCTTCTACAATGTCCTCAATTCAACCAATACTTAATAAACACATCGTATATGTCAGACACCAAGACAAATTCTGAGAATACAAAGACAAAAACCACACATTCCTTGTCCCCCCAAAACTGACATTTTTTGGGTGGGAAAAACATATTGGTCACCTGACCTTTACTACAAGAGCTCTGGTGGAGGGGATCCTATACAACTTCTTAAAGCCCCCTTTGTTGATCTCTTTCCCCAACTCCTTTCCTGGTTTTGTGACTCTTGGGGCTCTGCTTTTACCTGAGTTTCATTAACATAGGCTCCTCATCTCTTCTCCACTCTATTTTATATGCAATTTGTCGATGGCTTTCTAAACACAAAGACCTCATATATACCATCTATGGAAAGGCATGCATCTGGTGATGAAGATTTGATACGGGAGAGGAAAGGAGAGTGGTATTGTGGGAGTTAGAATGTAGGCTCCTTGAGGGCAGAGAATGTTCCATTTTTTGCCTCTCTTTCATTTTTGGCTCTGTATCCCTAGTATCTGACATATAGTAGATTCCTTTTTTTTTTTTTGATTTTTTGGGTTTTTTTTTGTTTGTTTTTCTTTTTTTTATTAATTTATTAATTTTTTAATTTTAGTTTTTTTTAATTTTTACTTTTCAAAATTTACTTCCACAAGATTTTGAATTCCAAATTTTCACCCCATCTCGCCCCTCCCCCCACCCCAAGATGGCATGCATTCTGAGTACCCCTTCCCCTAGTCTGCTTTCCCTGTTATCTCTCCCCCCTTCCCCTTCTATTTTCCTGTAGGGCATAATAGATTTCTGTACCCCATTTCCTGTATTTCTTATTTCCCAGTTGCATGTGAAAACATTTTTTTTTAAACATGTGTTTTTTAAACTTTGGGTTCCAAATTTTCTCCCTCCCTCCCTCCCTCCCCACCCACCCTCATTGAAAAGGCAAGTAACTCAATATTGGCTATACACGTGTGGTCATGCAAAACACTTCCATAGTAGACATGCGGTGAAAAACTAACTCTATTTCCCTTAATCCTATCCTGTCCACCCATTTATTCTATTCTTTCTTTTGACCCTGTCTCTCCTCAGAAACATTTGCTTCTGATTATCCCCTTTCCCAATCTGCCCTCCTCTCTATCATCCCCCTACTCTCTTGTCCCCTTCCCCTCCTATTTTCCTGTAGGGTAAGGCAGATTTCCATACCCAATTGAGTGTGTATGTTATACCCTCCTTAAGTCAAATCCTATGAGAATAAGATTCACTCATTTCCTCTCACCTTCCCCTGGTTCCCCTCCACTATAAGAGCTTTTTCTTTTCTGTTTTTTTTTTGTGAGATAATTTGTCCTGTTCTACCTTTCCCTTTTTCCTTCTCCTAGTATAATCCTCTCTCACCCCTTAATTTTATTCTCCAGATATGACCCCTTCATCTTCAACTCACCCTGTGCCCTCTATCTATCTATCTATCTATCTATCTATCTATCTATCTATCTATCTATCCATCTATCTATCTATCTATCTATCTATCTATCTATCTATCCATCCATCTATCTATCTATCTATCTATCTATCTATCTATCTATCTATCTATCTATCTATC